>NC_056749.1:37326050-37388550 GCF_019279795.1 Protopterus annectens
GTAAGATCAGTAAAGCACTGGGTCACAATTCAGATGTTTAAATGATGCTCCTAAAACAGAAAAACAAAAGACATTTTTTAATTGATATACATACGCCCATTAATTTTTATCTTTCCCAATTACACTCTAAGGCCATTTGATATCTTGCAGTTTTACTTAAAGCTAAGAATAACTCATCTGTTTCATGCAATTCCAGCCATGGTGCCCTTTCTTCTGCCCACTGCCCCTATACACACCCCCATGCCTCCTGGTTTCTCCACAGTCTACACTTCACGCACCTTTCAAATTACAAATTACTTTTTTCTTCCTTTTTCTCACATTTTGTCTTACTATTCAGTTTTTTCCTACATCATTTTAACACACACTAACTGGTCCAGACTGCACTGCAACAACTGTGGAGAAAATAATCAAATTAATTACTGTGTAGGAAATCGTCAAATTAATTACTGTGCAGGAAATCGTTAGATTAATTATTGTGCAGGAAATCGTCAAATTAATTACTGTGCAGGAAATCGTCAAATTAATTACTGTGCAGGAAATCGTCAAATTAATTACTGTGCAGGAAATCGTCAAATGAATTGCTGTGCAGGAAATCGTCAAATTAATTACTGTGCAGGAAATCGTCAAATGAATTACTGTGCAGGAAATCGTCAAATTAATTACTGTGCAGGAAATCGTCAAATGAATTACTGTGCAGGAAATCGTCTAATTAATTACTGTGCAGGAAATCGTCAAATTAATTACTGTGCAGGAAATCGTCAGATTAATTATTGTGCAGGAAATCGTCAAATTAATTACTGTGCAGGAAATCGTCAGATTAATTATTGTGCAGGAAATCGTCAAATTAATTACTGTGCAGGAAATCGTCAGATTTTGTGCAGGAAATCGTCAAATTAATTACTGTGCAGGAAATCGTCAGATTAATTACTGTGCAGGAAATCGTCAAATTAACCCTGGAATAAGCCATGGTACTTTTTAGTTTTTTATTTATTTATTTATTTTTTGTTTTTTACAGCCTTTTGATTTGATGATGGACGGAACAAGAATCATGAGTAACAAAATATTTTTTTTGTCGTTCAAGGAAGAAATAAATTGTATCCAAGACTTGATGTTCAAAGCTGACAATAGTCACCTTCTTTGTAACACTCTGATATTAGATTGGGATGAAAGTGCAGACTGAAACGGCTACAGTCATATTTCAAATGGTTGCTGATGTACATATATACATCATGCCTTCTCACTCCTACCCAAAAAGGTAGCCAGTTTTTGAATGGCACTCTAATGTGTGACCAGACTGAAAGAAGAAGTAGAGACCAGTAACATATTTCTACTTGATATTAGCAGACATATATAAAGAGCATCTAGCCTTACCCCATCCCAAAAAATAGACACCTGAATATGTGCATGATGTTCGATTGTGAAATAATAATCACAGTAACATATTCAAATGTTTGCTCCTAGACAGTGTACTGCCCATAGACAAGGAATAACAAACTTCTGTACCTACCTCTTAAGTTTGTTTTAAAAGAAATCATCTGACTAGTCCAAGCTTCACACACGAGCCACAACAGCCTCTTTATACCAGTGTGCAGGACTTTAGACTAGGTCAGCTTCAGGACAGAGGCCACTAGTAAGCCTGTAAGAAAGCCTATTTATCCTGCCTAGGCTGTGGAGGTCACCATACCGCTCAAACTCTGGACAAAGCCATAAATAATGGGGGACAAAGGCCCAAAAATAGGGACACATTTTAAATACTGCTCTTATAGACTTAGAAAGTTGATAGAATTACAGGTTTTGCATTAACATGAATTTTCTATAGTGTATGAAATCTGAAACTCACATCTGTCAACATTTTCTAACTTCAATCCTGAATGACTTGCCAGTGATTTGCTAGAAAACTACAATTTTATGAAAAACAGACCAAAAATATGAGGCAAAATTCTGCACATTCTGTGAAAAATGAGACAAAAATCTGGACAGTCTATGAAAAATCTATACAATTTAGAGGTATGTGAAGCTCTAAAGGTCTGGATTTGAGTAATGCAATTTATTTCTTATTTTTGAAAATAAAACTTTTTCCTCACTGACAGACAGCAGACAGATACACATTCAGTGCGTGTGCACGCACACACACATTGAAATTGCCCCTGTCATGCCATGCCTGCCACAAGAACTGATTTTGCACACTGCTGCTGATGTACAAACACACATACATGCTGGATGCTTACCTAAAGGTAAACTGGAGGAACTTCAGGTTCAACTACGGCATGCCCTAGGGTTGTTGTAGGAAGTCCAAGTGCACAAATAAATGTGTAGAGACAGGAAGAGCATGCAGACTCCACTCAGAAGAAACTCTTGCCGAAAACTTAACCAGAGTCATATGCTAGGAGTTGATAGTGCTACTCACTGCAGCACTGTGCCAATAAGTTGTTGATTTCACACATTCCCTACTCTTGCTAGACCATCAAAGACAGTCAGTTATCACATACAACAAATGTTTGTGACAGAATGTGAAGGAAATTATGTCCAACTTATTATTAAAAACACTGCAAATACTCCCAACACACACACACACACACACTATCAACACACACATGTCTATCAACAAACAGACACACACTCACACACACACACACACACACACACACACACACACACACACACACACACACACACACACACACACACACACACAATACTAACTACAGTGATTTCAGCAAATACAGCACATTCTGTGACACTTCTTCCACCATGCCAGATAGACTCCATAACCATCACTTTACTGAATATGTATACATCATTTGCCTTACTATGGTAAATAAAATAAACAATAGAAGACATCACAGTAATGTGCGTCAAGTTTGTTTCATACAAACACACAGTAAAATATTCTACTTTATATCACACAAATGTATACTAGTCTTGCAAAGCAGGATTAGTGACTGATTACCCACAGACAGTTTCCAGCTCCACCACCACCCAGTTATACACAGTTTTGTTTACACTTCAGGCATCTGATCATAATAAAAATGTTGGTCATCTTTATTTTATGCAGATAGTAACCATAAATTAAAGTATTCCAAGTTGCTTCAAACTAATTACATTAGAACTGCAAAGCCAAAATAAAGAGCAAACACTGGACATTTCATCATTTTTATCCACAGACAACCCCAGAAAATATAGATTCTTTTTCTGTATATATCTTGAGTTATCCAACTCTTGCAAATTAAAAAGTAATAAAGGGCAGACAATAACATTCACTTTCATATTTGAAAGTGAAGATATCTGCCAGAGTCAAAGAAAAGCTTGCCTGCTACAGGCTGGACCTCTCCTTTAGATCCTAAGCAGTGAATGCTGCCACTGAATGCATGCTCCTGTCCCTGTTACTGCCGTCACCCTCCATTGTTGCTTCACCAGAACCCTTGATACTCTATAATTTGTTGTCTAGATTGTGGACGGGATCAACCAGAAAGCCTGGAAGTTAAGACGATTGTAGGGTGCTACATACATGGCTGTTTTGTTGTTGTTGAAGTTTTGTCTTTTGGCTTTTTCCGATTAGGGGTCGCCACAGCAGAACTCCGGTCCACTAATGATTGGTAGTTGACTTTTACGTGCCGAGTTACCAGCCCTGATGCACAACCTTCAACGAAGGTATGCCCATTCATGCATATCTGCACGCAAAAGACGCTCTAACTGAGAATCGAACCGGACAGCATCTTACTGTGAGGTGACAACGCTACCGCAGCACCACGGCTGTTTTAATGTGATTAAGATATATAGAACTTAGAAAAGTTCTTCAGGCTGATTAGGATCCTAGACATCTTTCTACATTGCCTATGACTAAGACTGACCATGATTTCATGGAATATGCATATTTTTTTCCAGTAAACTTTAATTATAGTATATTTGTAATTCTGTTATTTATTTTAATTTGTGTTGAAGGAGTAGTGAAAGATGTAGTTAATTATAACTAATAATACTAATATACTAATCTATGAACCTATACAATAATGGATCATTACTATTCCAAATCGAGCATGCTGATTGGACAGCCCAAACACTGTGCCCATTGTAAACTGAGCTTACACCAAGAGAAAAGTGCACAGACACTGAAGAACCATTGCGTGGCCAGACTTTCTGTTGGTAAATAGTGGCTAACAGCATAGCAAACCTCTTTTACTGGGAGGAGAGCAAAATATGAGAAAGATTCAAAGAAACTTTTTTGTCATGTAGGAAACACAAGTGCTACCTAAACAAAATTTCAAGTGTCAGGCCTTTTACAGAAGAAAACAAACACAAAAAGACAGAAAGGATAGGTATTAATGAATAAACAACAACTATAGTACAAAAGTGAATATCTAGGTAGCTGACGCACATGCTTTTACACTATTTATATAGACTGAACACTGACTACTAGATGATTAACACGTGAAAGGAAAAGTACACTACACACAGAGGTGAGATTGGGTGATACTGCACATAAGGAAGTGATTGGAATTGCACTTGAATGAGAGTTTATTAATTTTAGTTCGCGGTAAATAAACAGTTAGCGTATGAAAAAAGGAAAAGAATGAGAGTGTAACAATCTGTTACAGTTTGACATGTCCAGATTTACGTCCGCATTAAGGAGTCTTATTGCAGTTGGATAAAAACTGTTCATGAATCTGGAGGTCCTGCAGCGGATACTCCTGCTCCGTAACCTTCTATCAGGAGCAAGTTTAGTTAACCAGCCATTCGCTGGATGAGAAGTGTCAGTGTTTTGCGGGACCTCTTTTTACATCTCAGTTCAAAGACCTCCTGTAAGGTAGGAAGACTAGTGCCCACGATCTTAGAGCACCTGTAAGGTACGAAGACTAGTGCCCATGATCTTAGAGCTCCTGTAAGGTAGGAAGACTAGTGCCCATGATCTTAGAGCTCCTGTAAGGTAGGACGACTAGTGCCCATGATCTTAGAGCTCCTGTAAGGTAGGAAGACTAGTGCCCACGATCTTAGAGCTCCTGTAAGGTACGAAGACTAGTGCCCACGATCGTAGAGCTCCTGTAAGGTAGGAAGACTAGTGCCCATGATCTTAGAGCTCCTGTAAGGTAGGAAGACTAGTGCCCACGATCTTAGTGCACCTATAAGATAGGAAGACTAGTGCCCATGATCTTAGAGCACCTGTAATGTAGGAAGACTAGTGCCCATGATCTTAGAGCACCTGTAAGGTACGAAGACTAGTGCCCATGATCTTAGAGCATCTGTAAGGTAGGAAGACTAGTGCCCATGATCTTAGAGCATCTGTAAGGTAGGACGACTAGTGCCCATGATCTTAGAATGTCTGTAAGGTAGGAAGACTAGTGCCCATGATCTTAGAGCATCTGTAAGGTAGGAAGACTAGTGCCCACGATCTTAGAGCTCCTGTAAGGTACGAAGACTAGTGCCCATGATCTTAGAGCTCCTGTAAGGTAGGAAGACTAGTGCCCACGATCTCAGAGCTCCTGTAATGTAGGAAGACTAGTGCCCATGATCTTAGAGCTCCTGTAAGGTAGGAGGACTAGTGCCCATGATCTTAGAGCTCCTGTAAGGTGGGAAGACTAGTGCCCATGATCTTAGAGCTCCTGTAAGGTAGGAAGACTAGCGCCCATGATCTTAGAGCTCCTGTAAGGTAGGAAGACTAGTGCCCACGATCTTAGAGCGCCTGTAAGGTACGAAGACTAGTGCCCATGATCTTAGAACATCTGTAAGGTAGGAAGACTAGTGCCCATGATCTTAGAGCTCCTGTAAGGTAGGAAGACTAGCGCCCACGATCTTAGAGCTCCTGTAAGGTAGGAAGACTAGTGCCCACGATCTTAAAGCACCTGTAAGGTACGAAGACTAGTGCACATGATCTTAGAGCTCCTGTAAGGTAGGAAGACTAGTGCCCATGATCTTAGAGCTCCTGTAAGGTAGGAAGACTAGCGCCCATGATCTTAGAGCTCCTGTAAGGTAGGACGACTAGTGCCCATGATCTTAGAGTGTCTGTAAGGTAGGAAGACTAGTGCCCACGATCTTAGAGTGCCTGTAAGGTAGGAAGACTAGTGCCCACAATCTTAGAGCTCCTGTAAGGTAGGAAGACTAGTGCCCACGATCTTAGAGTGTCTGTAAGGTATGAAGACTAGTGCCCATGATCTTAGAACGTCTGTAAGGTAGGAAGACTAGTGCCCATGATCTTAAAGCTCCTGTAAGGTACGAAGACTAGTGTCCATGATCTTAGAGTGCCTGTAAGGTACGAAGACTAGTGCCCATGATCTTAGAGCGTCTGAAAGGTAGGAAGACTAGTGCCCACAATCTTAGAGCTCCTGTAAGGTACAAAGACTAGTGCCCATGATCTTAGAGCATCTGTAAGGTAGGAAGACTAGTGCCCACGATCTTAGAGTGCCTGTAAGGTAGGAAGACTAGTGCCCACGATCTTAGAGTGCCTGTAAGGTACGAAGACTAGTGCCCATGATCTTAGAGCATCTGTAAGGTAGGAAGACTAGTGCCCACGATCTTAGAGCTCCTGTAAGGTACGAAGACCAGTGTCCACGATCTTAGAGTGCCTGTAAGGTAGGAAGACTAGTGCCCATGATCTTAGAGCTCCTGTAAGGTACGAAGACTGGTGCCCACAATCTTAGAGCTCCTGTAAGGTATGAAGACTAGTGCCCATGATCTTAGAGCATCTGTAAGGTAGGAAGACTAGTGCCCATGATCTTAGAGCTCCTAAAAGGTACGAAGACTAGTGCCCATGATCTTAGAGCTCCTGTAAGGTAGGAAGACTAGCGCCCACGATCTTAGAGCTCCTGTAAGGTAGGAAGACTAGTGCCCACGATCTTAGAGCACCTGTAAGGTACGAAGACTAGTGCACATGATCTTAGAGCTCCTGTAAGGTAGGAAGACTAGTGCCCATGATCTTAGAGCTCCTGTAAGGTAGGAAAACTAGCGCCCATAATCTTAGAGCTCCTGTAAGGTAGGACGACTAGTGCCCATGATCTTAGAGTATCTGTAAGGTAGGAAGACTAGTGCCCACGATCTTAGAGTGCCTGTAAGGTAGGAAGACTAGTGCCCACGATCTTAGAGCTCCTGTAAGGTAGGAAGTCTAGTGCCCACGATCTTAGAGCGTCTGTAAGGTATGTAGACTAGTGCCCATGATCTTAGAACGTCTGTAAGGTAGGAAGACTAGTGCCCATGATCTTAGAGCTCCTGTAAGGTACGAAGACTAGTGCCCACGATCTTAGAGCGCCTGTAAGGTACGAAGGCTAGTGCCCATGATCTTAGAGCGTCTGTAAGGTAGGAAGACTAGTGCCCACGATCTTAGAGCTCCTGTAAGGTACAAAGACTAGTGCCCATGATCTTAGAGCATCTGTAAGGTAGGAAGACTAGTGCCCACGATCTTAGAGTGCCTGTAAGGTAGGAAGACTAGTGCCCATGATCTTAGAGTGCCTGTAAGGTACTAAGACTAGTGCCCATGATCTTAGAGCGTCTGTAAGGTAGGAAGACTAGTGCCCACGATCTTAGAGCTCCTGTAAGGTAGGAAGACCAGTGCCCACGATCTTAGAGTGCCTGTAAGGTAGGAAGACTAGTGCCCATGATCTTAGAGTGCCTGTAAGGCAGGAAAACTAGTGCCCACGATCTTAGAGCTCCTGTAAGGTAGGAAGACTAGTACCCATGATCTTAGAGCATCTGTAAGGTACGATGACTAGTGCTCATGATCTTAGAGCGCCTGTAAGGTAGGAAGACTAGTGCCCATGATCTTAGAGTGCCTGTAAGGTAGGAAGACTAGTGCTCATGATCTTAGAGCACCTGTAAGGTAGGAAGACTAGTGCCCATGATCTTAGAGCGTCTGTAAGGTAGGAAGACTAGTGCCCACGATATTAGAGCGCCTGTAAGGTAGGAAGACTAGTGCTCATGATCTTAGAGCACCTGTAAGGTAGGAAGACTAGTGCCCACGATCTTAGAGCGTCTGTAAGGTAGGACAACTAGTGCCCACAATCTTAGAGCTCCTGTAAGGTAGGAAGACTACTGCCCACGATCTTAGAGCGTCTGTAAGGTAGGATGACTAGTGCCCATGATCTTAGAGCTCCTGTAAGGTAGGAAGACTAGTGTCCATGATCTTAGAGCGTCTGTAAGGTAGGACGACTAGTGCCCACAATCTTAGAGCACCTGTAAGGTAGGAAGACTAGTGCCCATGATCTTAGAGCTCCTGTAAGGTAGGAAGACTAGTGCCCACGATCTTAGAGCATCTGTAAGGTAGGAAGACTAGTGCCCACGATCTTAGAGCTCCTGTAAGGTAGGACGACTAGTGCCCACGATCTTAGAGCTCCTGTAAGGTAGGAAGACTAGTGCCCATGATCTTAGAGCATCTGTAAGGTAGGATGACTAGTGCCCACGATCTTAGAGCGCCTGTAAGGTAGGAAGACTAGTGCCCACGATCTTAGAGCTCCTGTAAGGTAGGACGACTAGTGCCCACGATCTTAGAGCTCCTGTAAGGTAGGACGACTAGTGCCCACGATCTTAGAGCTCCTGTAAGGTAGGACGACCAGTGCCCACGATCTTAGAGCTCCTGTAAGGTAGGAAGACTAGTGCCCATGATCTTAGAGCTCCTGTAAGGTAGGAAGACTAGTGCCCACGATCTTAGAGCATCTGTAAGGTAAGACGACTAGTGCTCATGATCTTAGAGCATCTGTAAAATAGGACGACTAGTGCCCACGATCTTAGAGCGCCTGTAAAGTAGGACGACTAGTGCCCATGATCTTAGAGCGCCTGTAAGGTAGGAAGACTAGTGCTCATGATCTTAGAGCTCCTGTAAGGTATGAAGACTAGTGCCCACGATCTTAGAGCTCCTGTAAGATAGGAAGATTAGTGCCCATGATCTTAGAGCGTCTGTAAGGTAGGACGACTAGTGCTCATGATCTTAGAGCGTCTGTAAGGTAGGACGACTAGTGCCCACGATCTTAGATCGCCTGTAAGGTAGGACGACTAGTGCCCACGATCTTAGAGTGCCTGTAAGGTAGGACGACTAGTGCCCATGATCTTAGAGCGTCTGTAAGGTAGGACGACTAGTGCTCATGATCTTAGACCTCCTGTAAGGTACGAAGACTGGTGCCCACGATCTTAGAGCTCCTGTGAGGTAGGAAGACTAGTGCTCATGATCTTAGAGCTCCTGTAAGGTAGGAAGACTAGTGCCCATGATCTTAGAGTGCCTGTAAGGTAGGAATACTAGTGCCCATGATCTTAGAGTGCCTGTAAGGTATGAAGACTAGTGCCCATGATCTTAGAGTGCCTGTAAGGTACGAAGACTAGTGCCCACGATCTTAGAGTGCCTGTAAGGTAGGAGGACTAGTGCCCACGATCATTTCTGCTGTTCTTATTATTCTTTGCAGCTTCTTCCTTTTGGCCGTTGTGCTATTACCAAACCGTACAGTGCAGTTGCTGGTGATAATGCTCTCGATGACTCCTCTATAGAAGGTAATTAGAGCATTCATAAAGAGCTTTGCTCTTCTAAGCCTTCTTAGGAAGTGTAGTCACTGGTGGGCTTTTTTAATTACATGGCCTGTGTTTGTACTCCAAGAAAGATCCTCTATGTGTACCCCCAGGACCTTTGTAGTTTGAAGCCTCTCTCCTTTTTCACAGTTACTCTTGAGGGGCAGCTGCATGGCAGAGCTCTTTCTGAAGTCAGTAATATTTTCTTTTGTTTTATTGATGTTCGGTTCCAAATTGTTGTTATTGCACCATTCAATCAGGGAGATGACCTCATTCCTATACACAGTCTCATCATCACCGCTTATGAGTCCTACCACTGTGGTCTTATCTGCAGATTTGATGATGTATTTGTTGCTAGCTTTCACAGAGCAGTCATGGGTAAGCATTATGAACAGTAGTGGACTCAGCACACAACCCTGGGGTACTCCGGTGTTGATTATAATACTCCCTGAAGTGTTGTTACCAGCACAGGTCCTTTGTGGTCTTCCAGTCAGGAAATCAAGGATCCAGTTGCACAGCCCTTTATTTATGCCAAGGTGGATCAGCTTTTCTATAAGTTGCACTGGAATCATGGTACTGAATGCCGAGCTGAAATCTATGAACAACAGCCTGGCATAGTTGTTGTTCTCTTCAAGATACTCCAATGTGAGGTGAAGTGCCACTGAAATGGCATCAGCAGTTGATCAGTTTGCCCAGTAGGCAAATTGCATTGGGTCAAAGGATTGGGGTAGTACTGTAGTCAAATGCCTTTTTTGTCTTTCGAAACATTTCATTGCATTTGATGTAAGGACCATTGGTCTATAATCATTTAGGCAGGTGGAGTTGCTATTTTGGGCAGAGGCATTATGGCAGTAAATTTGAAGCATGCTGATACTTTTTCTTGGACAAACAAGGTATTGAAGATGTTCATCAGAACTATGCTCAGGTGATCTGCACAACCATTCAATACCTTCCCCAGAATGTTATCAGGGGCAGCAGCCTTGCTGGGGTTCACTTTCCTCAGTTGGTTCCTTATATCCCACAGCACTGAAGTTGGCTGCTGCCTCCTTTTGGTCATTGAGAGGCTTTACAGCCTCCAGGTTGTTTTCCTCTTCAAACCTGCCATAAAATGTGTTTAGATTGTCCAGAAATTCAGTGTTATCATCGCACTGAGCTGACTTGGTCTTGTAGTCAGTTAGCTGTTGAATACCATGCCACAGGCTTCCAGAAATTCAGTGCTACCATCACACTGAGCTGCCTTGGCCTTGTAGTCAGTTAGCTGTTGAATACCATGCCACAGGCTTCCAGAAATTCAGTGTTATTATCGCACTGAGCTGACTTTGTCTTGTAATCAGTTAGCTGTTGAAAACCATGCCGCAGGCTTCTTGAATCGTTCGCATCCTCGAAGCATCCTTGTATCCTCTTTCCATACTCTCTCTTTGACTCCTTGCTACCCTTTTTTAGATTAGCCCTTGCTACACTAGACCCTTCTTATCCTTTGCCCTACAAGCAGTGTTTCTTGCCCTCAGAAGCTTCTACACCTTGCTGTTTAGCCATGGCTTTTGGTTATCTCTTACTTTAGCTAACTTTTTTGATGTTCATTACATCCTCCATGCATTTGGATATACAAGCCATAGTTGTCCCAGTATATTCATCTAGGTTCACCAGATTATTCACCATGGCCGCCTCCCTGAAGACATCCCAGTTTGTGGTTTCAAAGCAGCCCCTGAGACTTTCCATGGCTCCTTCATGCCAGACCCTGACTTGTTTCACAGTGGGCTTATCTCTGATCAAGACAGGTTTGTAAGCTGGTATTAGTTTTACGGAGATGTGATCAGAGCCACCCAGGTTTGATTGCTGTACAGCTCTGTATGCCCCATTTATGATAGTGTAGCCTTATCCAGAGTATTTGGTTCCCTTGTGGGAAAATCCACAATTTGGTAGTAACTGGGTTGCACCTCCCTGAGATCTGCTTTGTTGAAGTCACTAGCTATCACAAATGCACAGTCAGAATTCTTGCATTGCAGCTCACATATAGTATTATGCAGTACATTCAGTGCTTCATTGCCGTTAGCACTGAGTGGTATATATACAGCTGCTACATAGACACCATTTATTTCTTGGGCACATAAAAGGATCTGCATTTCAGTATCAGAAATTCCACATTTACAGAGCAATGTTCATTCACAATGTTATAGTTTTTGCACCAATCATCATTCACAAAAATGCATAGTCTGCCTACCTTAGCTTTTCCACACAGAGATAGGTTCCTATCAGCTCTAAACAAAGTGAAATCATCAAGGCTTACAGCACCGTCACTAATCCTGTTATTTAGCCATCAATGTTTACAGCACCGTCACTAGTCTTGTTATTTAACCATCAAAGCTTACAGCACTGTCACTAATCCTGTTATTTAACCATCAAGGCTTACAGCACTGTCACTAATCCTGTTATTTAACCATCAAGGCTTACAGCACTGTCACTAATCCTGTGATTTACCACCAAGGGTTACAGCACCATCACTAATCCTGTTATTTACCACCAAGGCTTACAGCACTGTCACTAACCCTGTTATTTACCACCAAGGCTTACAGCACTGTCACTAATCCTGTTATTTACCATCAAGTCTTACAGCACCGTCACTAATCCTGTTATTTACCATCAAGTCTTACAGCACCGTCACTAATCCTGTTATTTACCACCAAGGCTTACAGCACTGTCACTAATCCTGTTACTTAACCATCAAGGCTTACAGCACTGTCACTAATCCTGCTATTTAACCATCAAGGTTTACTGCACTGTCACTAATCCTGTTATTTAACCATCAAGGCTTACAGCACTGTCACTAATACTGTTATTTAACCATCAAGGCTTATAGCACTGTCACTAACC
The DNA here is from genome assembly GCF_019279795.1 of Protopterus annectens. Taxonomy (NCBI): domain Eukaryota; kingdom Metazoa; phylum Chordata; order Ceratodontiformes; family Protopteridae; genus Protopterus; species Protopterus annectens. Next base: position 37,338,399 of record NC_056749.1, read on the forward strand.
CTGTTATCTGACCATCAAGGCTTACAGCACTGTCACTAATCCTGTTATTTAACCACCAAGGCTTACAGCACTGTCACTAATCCTGTTATTTAACCATCAAGGCTTACAGCACTGTCACTAATACTGTTATTTAACCATCAAGGCTTATAGCACTGTCACTAACCCTGTTATTTAGCCATCAATGCTTACAGCACTGTCACTAATCCTGTTATTTAACCACCAAGGCTTACAGCACTGTCACTAATCCTGTTATTTACCACCAAGGCTTACAGCACTGTCACTAATCCTGTTATTTACCACCAAGGCTTACAGCACTGCCACTAATACTGTTATTTAACCATCAAGGCTTATACACTGTCACTAACCCTGTTATTTAGCCATCAATACTTACAGCACTGTCACTAATCCTGTTATTTAACCACCAAGGCTTACAGCACTGTCACTAATCCTGTTATTTAACCACCAAGGCTTACAGCACTGTCACTAATCCTGTTACATACCATCAAGGCTTACAGCACTGTCACTAATCCTGTTATTTACCATCAAGGCTTACAACGCTGTCACTAATCCTGTTATTTAACCATCAAGGCTTACAGCACTGTCACTAATCCTGTTATTTACCATCAAGGCATACAGTACTGTCACTATCCCTGTTATTTAACCATCAAGGCTTACAGCACTGTCACTAATTCTGTTATTTACCATCAAGGCTTACAGCACTGTCACTAACCCTGTTATTTAACCATCAAGGTTTACTGCACCATCACTAATCCTGTTATTTAACCATCAAGGCTTACAGCACTGTCACTAATCCTGTTATTTACCATCAAGGCTTACAGCACTGTCACTAACCCTGTTATTTAACCATCAAGGTTTACTGCACCATCACTAATCCTGTTATTTAACCATAAAGGCTTACAGTACTGTCACTAATCCTGTTATTTAACCATCAAGGCTTACAGCACCATCACTAATCCTGTTATTTACCATCAAGGCTTACAGCACTGTCACTAATCCTGTTATTTAACCATCAAGGCTTACAGCACTGTCACTAATCCTGTTATTTAACCATCAAGGCTTACTGCACTGTCACTAATCCTGTTATTTAACCATCAAGGCTTACAGCACTGTCACTAATCCTGTTATCTGACCATCAATGTTTACAGCACTGTCACTAATCCTGTTATTTACCATCAAGGCTTACAGCACTGTCACTAATCCTGTTATTTACCGATCAAGGCTTACAGCGCTGTCACTAATCCTGTTATTTACCGATCAAGGCTTACAGCACTGTCACTAATCCTGTTATTTAACCATCAATGCTTACAGCACTGTCACTAATCCTGTTAATTACCATCAAGGCTTACAGCGCTGTCACTAATCCTGTTATTTACCGATCAAGGCTTACAGCACTGTCACTAATCCTGTTATTTAACCATCAATGCTTACAGCACTGTCACTAATCCTGTTATTTAACCATCAATGCTTACAGCACTGTCACTAACCCTGTTATTTAACCATCAATGTTTACAGCACCATCACTAATCCTGTTATTTAACCATCAAGGCTTACAGCACTGTCACTAATCCTGTTATTTAACCATCAAGGCTAACCGCACTGTCACTAATCCTGTTATTTACCATCAATGCTTACAGCACTGTCCCTAATTCTGTTATTTAACCATCAAGGCTTACAGCACTGTCACTAATTCTGTTATTTAACCATCAAGGCTTACAGCACTGTCACTAATCCTGTTATTTAACCATCAAGGCTTACAGCACTGTCACTAATTCTGTTATTTAACCATCAAGGCTTACAGCACTGTCACTAATCCTGTTATTTAACCATCAAGGCTTACAGCACTGTCACTAATTCTGTTATTTAACCATCAAGGCTTACAGCACTGTCACTAATCCTGTTATTTAACCATCAAGGCTTACAGCACTGTCACTAATCCTGTTATTTACCATCAAGGCTTACAGCACTGTCACTAATCCTGTTATTTAACCATCAATGTTTACAGCACTGTCACTAATCCTGTTATTTACCATCAAGGCTTACAGCACTGTCACTAATACTGTTATTTAACCATCAAGGCTTATAGCACTGTCACTAACCCTGTTATTTAGCCATCAATGCTTACAGCACTGTCACTAATCCTGTTATTTAACCATCAAGGCTTACAGCACTGTCACTAATCCTGTTATTTAACCATCAAGGCTTACAGCACTGTCACTAATCCTGTTATTTAACCATCAAGGCTTACAGCACTGTCACTAATCCTGTTATTTAACCATCAAGGCTTACAGCACTGTCACTAATCCTGTTATTTAACCATCAAGGCTTACAGCACTGTCACTAATCCTGTTATTTAACCATCAAGGCTTACAGCACTGTCACTAATCCTGTTATTTAACCATAAAGGCTTACAGCACCGTCACTAATCCTGTTATTTACCATCAAGGCTTACAGCACTGTCACTAATCCTGTTATTTAACCATAAAGGCTTACAGCACTGTCACTAATCCTGTTATTTACCATCAAGGCTTACAGCACTGTCACTAACCCTGTTATTTACCCATCAATGTTTACAGCACTGTCACTAATCCTGTTATTTACCATCAAGGCTTACAGCACTGTCACTAATCCTGTTATTTAACCATCAAGGCTTACAGCACTGTCACTAATCCTGTTATTTACCACCAAGGCTTACAGCACTGTCACTAATCCTGTTATTTACCAATCAAGGCCTACAGCACCACATCTAATCCTGTTATTTACCATCAAGGCTTACAGCACTGTCACTAACCCTGTTATTTAACCATCAAGGTTTACAGCACCATCACTAATCCTGTTATTTACCATAAAGGCTTACAGCACTGTCACTAATCCTGTTATTTACCCATCAAGGCTTACAGCACTGTCACTAATCCTGTTATTTACCCATCAAGGCTTACAGCACTGTCACTAACCCTGTTATCTGACCATCAAGGCTTACAGCACTGTCACTAATCCTGTTATTTAACCATCAAGGCTTACAGCACCGTCACTAATCCTGTTATTTAACCAAGTCTCTGTGAAAATTAACAGACAGGAATTTCTCACCTTGTTTGTGTTGGTAAGCTCTAGCCTGACAAGGTCCACCTTGTTGTCTAATGAGCATACATTTGTCTGAGATTGGTACAGCTCTACCTGCTTTTAATAATGTTTAGTGACCCAATACATTACCTTGCTATTGATGCAAACAGAATGATCTTTTAGATGTTGTTTTACATAAAACATTTAACATAATGTTCATAATTCATTTAATGATCCATATCAACCTTTGAGCCTTATCCAAAAACCAGCTCAGGACATTATCATTCCTTGGCACCGTTCACAATAAATGTATCGAGGTTGCATGCTTTATAAGTCAGGGTTACTACAAGCTGCATATTCAATAAAAACACAGAGACCTCAGATGGATTAAATGGCTGCAGCCATGTGTTTATTACCATTTACTGCCAATGACCTTTCTCAAATAGAAGCCAATTACTGTGAGATGTGCGCAAGGCAGGAATGCCAGGGAGGCCATTTTATTTATTTCATAGCATTCCCCTAAACCTACAGGACAACAGACAGCACATTGATATCCGGCCCTTCTGATTCAACATACCCACATCATAACAACTTTTTCATTTCACAATTCATCACAATTCCTCTGGGCCACCTTACAATCTGCCAAGGAGCAATTGCCGGGCTGGTAAGTCCCCTGGCAACAATCCCTTGGGGCTGTCTGGCCTGTGGAAGGTCCAGCTGAAGAATCCTGTGACCCCTCACTTACATTGGCCTCCCTTACCTTTCCTGTCTTCCGCCACAGAAGGGAGGAATATTTTTCCCATCCGCCAGCACATCTCAACCTATCCTAAGTGAATGCCCTTCAAAGCTAAACCAGTTTGCAATTCCTTATAACAAATCCCCAAACCTTCTTCATATAAAAGAACCCCATCCTCATCATACCCGTCTGGCCACCAGACCCGAATGCCAGGGTGAGGAATGTACAACCTGTTAATGTCCCTTAACACCTTATCCATAGAATTAATAATTCTCCATCTCATTCTCTCCACAGCGTTGATGGACCGAGCCCCCCTCCATTACTTTCTCTGTACCACTTCTGAACAACAAATAATAGCTTGTGGCCGGCATTCATGCATGCAATATACCTCCTGTACCATCAAACCAATTAGATCATTTATTGGATGTTGACAAATATCATTACCCCCAAAGTGCAATACAATGGCTGCAGGAGATTTACCGTTTCTTGCTGCTTGTTGTAGAACTGCCCTAAGATGGTGCCACTGCATTCCTGATACCCCCAAACCAAACTGCTTTGCAAGCTCATTTTCCTCTTTGGAAGGCAAAGCCCCTCCTGCCCTGGACCCAGTGGTGGAGTCTCTGAATAAATGAATGACCCACTATCCAGATGCATTTCCGATCCAAAGATGTGTGAGCTGAAATGCAAAGGACAAGAGTTAAAGCCATTTACACCTTACACAGCCTTTATAAGCATTGGACTTCCACCTGCCCATCCTCATAATGTTGGCCTGTGAAGCCCCCATTGCATGTGCATATGGGGCTGCACCTATTCAAAAGGAATATAATGTATATCTGTGTCTAAGCCACTCAACTTAATTGCCTCCTTTAAAACTGCTCTCACCTGATACTGTATCTAAGGTTCACCTTGTTGATGACAAAAGAATGGACTGTCTAACCTACCCCTATATTTACTGTACTCTAGTAACATTTTAGTCACATCCCACTCTAAACCCTTTGGGGTAACCACTCTTACCCACTGACCTTTGATTTCTTGATCCGTTTTGAATTTAGCCACATAAACCCAAGTGTCCTCCCCAAGCAAATATACATGTGCCAGTGGTAAAACTGTCCGTTGACCTTTCTTCTTGTTTGGTTGAACAATTTCAGACCACCTAAATGCCCCACAAGAAGCCAGCCCTAAATAATGCTACCATTTGAAACAGCAAGCCATAGTTCACGTAATACAGCTGGACCTATGGGGGTACCTCTTATCAAGCCTCTTGGGTGTTTGTTTCCACCAACCCTTAAACATTGTCAGTACTTGAAATGCGTTCACTAAATCCTTCAAACCCACAGCCTGATGAACCCAGTTCAAGGCTGACAATGTGCTTTTCACTCTTCCCAAAGTCCATTCTCTTTCCTTCATTACCAAAATGTAGGCCCTGATTTGGTAAGGTGGAATCGGCCGTACTTGTTTCCAGCCTCTGGGTGATCTGGTCCACAAAAATTGCTGTAAGCATTTATTGTACCTCACCCTTGTCCTTCCACTGAGGGCATTTCACATTAGCCACCATTCATTTCTGCCCATAAATGGTCTGGCACTCGAACCGGAGAAGGTTTCGCATTTGGAACCAGCTACTGGAACTGGGTCCACTGCAAACAAGAAAGGGAGTCTGCTAATGAGTTATCAATGCCTGGAATGTGTTGTGCCTTCACTGTGACATTTAATGTTAAGCACTTAAAAGTAAAATATCTCATCATCCTGCCTACCAACCCCTTACCCCCCAGCTGATTATTGACCATGTGTACTATGCTATTGTTGTCCGAGTGAAGCCAACCCACACTTTTTCATTTGCCCACCCCATATTTCCAATGCAACCACTATTGAGAAAAATTCCATCTCTGCAATTGAAATGTTTAACCTACTTTTCACTTGAGTCGGCCATGCCGCACTGAACCACCGATCTTGAAAATAACCCCCAAAGCCAATTCCCCCTGCTGCATCTGTAAACAACTGAAGCAGTATTTGTTGTCTGTTTCCTGCCAAATGGCTGCCCCATTGTAATCTGATAAGAAACTCAGCCACACACCTAAATCCTCCTTCATGCCTTGTGAGGCCCTAATCCGATGGTGTGGCTTTGTGCACCCAGACCCTTTAGCAGCCAAACGCCTCATAAATGAACGCCCCACAGGGATCACTTTACATGCAAAGCTCATCAGCCCTACTAATTCTTGGTCCTGTGTACCCCTAAAAGGGATGTGGCATGCAAAAGTTTATTCGGGGGGCTGAGAGATGAAACATGCCTTGGCCGTGCAGTTTGTCTTCCAGATGCCTAAATTTACATTGTAATTTATTCCAGTAATGGCCAGGTGAGTTAGCTTACCAAAATTAACTATACATACATATACACATATATATGTACATACACACACATACATACTTATAAACACAAAGCTATATAATATATGCATACATATATAAATACATATACAGAAATATCCATACATATATGTACATATATTACCCACACACACACATATATATTATACATACACCATATTCATACCTATATCTATAAATACATATTGCAAATATATAATACATATACACATATGCATACATATACCCATATATACACCTACGTACCTATACACACACATATATATATATATATATATATATATATATATATATATATATATATGCCCTGATACTACTAAGACCGATGCAGAAATCACCTCTCTTTTCAACTCCTTCTTTATTAACTCTATTGCTGAACTAACTAAATCCTTCCCAAACACCCCACCCTTACAAGCTAGTCATTCTACCCCAGCCTCTAAACTCAGCCCCCCCACCTTTGAACTTAATCCAATTCCAACTTCCTACATAAAAAAAACTCCTTAGCAAGCTACAACCATGCTCCAATGCCCCAGATAACATTCCCTCTAAGTTCTTAAAAATTGCTGCAGACGGCATCACCCTCCCCATTAGCATCTTAATCAACAGATCCATACAAGAATCTTATGTCCCCAAGCTCTGGCAATCTGCCTTTATACATCCTCTTCACAAAGACGGTAAAAATAATAATACCTCTAACTTTCGCCCCATAGCCATCCTCTCCCCAGTATCAAAAATACTGGAAAAATGCGTTCACACCCAACTAATGCCCTTCCTAACCACAAACCATCTAATCTCTCAAACCCAACATGGCTTCCACCCTGGCCATAGTACTATTACTGCTGTTCTCTCATTCTTAGAGATAGTCAACCATGCCTGTGACTCCGGAAATATCATTTCTACAGTTCTACTAGACCTCTCCAAAGCTTTCGACACTATCTCCCATACCCATCTCCTCAGCCATCTGGCTAATCTTAACCTTTCTCACAACTCCCTGTCCTGGTTTTCAAGTTATCTATCTGATATATCTCAAGCTGTAAAATGGAAGAAAGGCACCTCTGACTTCCTTCCCACACCTACTGGAGTTCCCCAAGGATCTATTCTTGGCCCTATGCTCTTTAACATCTTTGTCAATGATTTTCACTCAGCCTTCCCAAATACTAAAATAGTACAATATGCTGATGACTCCACTTTAATCTGCAGAGCCACCAACCTCCCAGAACTTCAATCTTACACACAAACTGCCTTCTGTGCCACTGAGGACTGGATGTTGCAAAACCATTTATCTCTAAATGCTAACAAATCTAAAATACTACCCTTCACTCCTACAAAATCCTGCCCACTTCATAATAATTCTTTCCAAATCAGAAGCCACAACAGTTCTGCTATAGAAATCGTTCCCCATGCTAAACTACTTGGGGTCACCATAGATGAACACCTAAAATTTGACACACATATTCAAGTAAACATAAAAAAAAAAAACATCAAAAACTTGGCCTACTATATAGAAACATCCACCATCTCACTCCTTCTACTAGACAAACCCTTGCCACCACCTACCTTCTCCCCACTCTAATGTATGGTGCACCCATACTAACTAACTTATCTGCCTCAATCTCTTCCAAAGTGGAAAGTTGTTACAATAAAATATCCAAGTTTGCCATAAAAGCCAAGCACACCTCCCACCATTGCTCTGCCCTCCACATTCTTAACTGGCTAGAACTTCCCAACCATCTGGACTACCTCCAACTTACTACTGTCCATAAGCTATTCTTTAACCCTACCATATGCCCTGCTCTTTCCATCTTTCTACAACCTTACACCCCTAACAGGCCACTTAGATCTTCCCACCTAAACCTTCTCACTGTCTACATACCAACCCGCCCTGCTGGATGGCACCTCCTGTCCTTCTCCCTAGCCAAAAAATGGAACTCTCTCCCTCCTTCTCTACGAACTATTGAAAACAAGAACAACTTCAAATCACTTCTGCATTCATACTTATTCTCTACGTGGAAGTGCGATTGCACTTTACCCACCTAGCCTTTGCATGTTACCCACCTAGCCTTTGCACTTTACCCACCTAGCCTTTGCATGTTACCCACCTAGCCTTTGCACTTTACCCACCTAGCCTTTGCACTTTACCCACCTAGCCTTTGCATGTTACCCACCTAGCCTTTGCACTTTACCCACCTAGCCTTCCTCTCTCCTTACTTTAAATCATATTTTCCCTACTTCCTCTTTGCCTACCACTTAACTCCCCTAGAAATTACTTCTTAACACCTCTAGAAATGACTCTCTCCTCAGCATTATTTCTTGTACATTTCATACATATTGTATCATTATTTCTTGTACATTTTGTACACATTGTATCATTCTTTCTTGTACATTTTGTACACATTGTATCATTCTTTCTTGTACATTTTGTACACATTGTATCATTCTTTCTTGTACATTTCATACACATTGTATCTAGTTTTCTTTCCCTGTTCTCCTCTCCCTTCATTTGTACCTGTTCTGGCACAGAAACAAGACACATTTTCTATACAAACATTGGAATTTTTTCCTTGCAACATATGACCTATTTGCTAAATTACTAATGTACCAGTTCATGTCTCTATTCTGCAAAGTATCTGCACCAGTTCATGTCTCTGTTCTCAAAAGTGTCTGCACCTTCAATTGCTACTATAACTTGCTTATCTTATGTATCTGCATCCTGAGAGGTACTTTATCTGAATGCTTAATGCTTACTATGTAGAGTGTCGCTTTACCAAATGTACCAGTTCATGTCTGAATTTTGAATAGCTACTTAATCCACAAACTCACATCCGCAGTGGTGCAGCAGTAGCGTTGTTGTCTCACAGCAAGAGGTTCTCCCGTTCAATTCTCGGCTGGAGTGCGGGGAGTGCCTTCTGTTGAAGGTTGAACATCGAGCTGGCACCTCAGCCTTCATCAAAATCTACTGCCAGTCATTAGTGTACCGGAGTTCCGCTGTGACGACCCCTAACCAGGAAAAGCCGAAAGACAACAACAACTTAATCCACAAACTCAATGTCTACTATGTAATGTGAAGCCTTACCAATTTACCTGTTTATGTCTATGTTTTTTTCTACACCCTCCATATCAATTGTATTTTGCTTAGCTTATGTATCTGTATCATAAATTGTAACTTTATCCAATATCTAATGTTTTACTATGTAATGTTGGAGCTTTTCTCCCCGGGCCTCCACTGAAAATGGGCTCTCGAGCCCAGTGGACCCCCCCCCCCGGTCACCAAACTGAAATAAATAAATAAAGTATATATATATATATATATATACATACACATGCATAAATGCACACACACATATATATATATATATATATATATATATATATATATATATATATATGTATACATATATATATATATATATATATATATATATACACACACACACATACACATAAATATACATACATACATATGCAAATACATACACATATATATACATATACACACGCATACATATATGTGTGCATACACACGCACCCACATGCACTTTTATATAAATGCTCCTTGTATTTAGGTATCAGATGCAGCATTTGGGTTTGCTTGTCTACCTATCTGCTACCATACACACTGAAATGTCATTTATTTGTTTTAACCACTTTGTTTTGTGCCAACATTTATTCATCTGCTTGCTTCTAAAAAGATGAGGGAAGGTCATCAGAATGTATATAGCCCTGATCCATCTCCCTGAATATCTCCAAATAGATATCTGCAGAATAATGCAAAATGATTCAAAAATGCTGACAGTCTAGCCTAACATGTTGTTACTGAGTTGAAATTTACTACACAACAAGCTAAACCATATAACTTGCGTGACAACACTGCATAATAACACCATGTAAATTACCACACCCAACACCCGAAGTGAATTCTAGCATGACTTTTTTTTTAGTACTCAGAAAATGCACACCGTCACAACATCTGTGGTCCTCTATAACAACTTTTCAAGTGGATTTCATTAATGCTTACAAATGTATATGGTTTTGACCAGAATTCTTAAACCAAGAAGTTGAAAGGAATGCTGCAACCTTTACCTAATGACAGAGGACCTTCTGGCCGTCACCATAGCAAATTATTATTATTATTATTATTATACAGATTGGAGTGTTATTAATATTATTTTTATTAAATAACCAAACCAGGAGTTTGGAAAAAGCAGTCGCCAACCACGAAGTAGTAATCCACAAAGTTTTATTACACTGACAACACACAATGCATTTTTGTCCTTAGACTTCATCAGATAACACAATCCACAAAAATACACAAGCTTATATAACTCCTCACATTTAATAATTAACTAATTAACCAATAAAACCTTTGCATCAATTAATGGAATAAATATGCAAGGACAAATACAACTTGAAAACATAATATAAAAACCACATTTAAAAAAAATGTTTAACATTAAATATCAAATTAATAAATATGTATATGTATAATATATGATAAATGTATGTAAAAAAATATATATATATAAATGTATTATAAAAAATTCACCTTTTAACACAGTTAAAAGAATAAATATGTAAAAACATGTGCAATGCTACCCACTAGTGGCTGATGACAGGAAAAAAACCTTTATAATTTGGCTGCTCTTAGTTTTAATAAAAGTGCAAGTGAAATACTTTCATTCAGACCAGGGTGCCTTCCTGCAGCCAAAAATACCTGCCAATATAGCTCCCTATATTCAAGACGGGTGTCCCACAAACAGGGCACTCTTATCATTATTTTAGGTATATCATAAAAATGTTCATGGATCGGCCTTTTCAGGCGTCTTTCAGTCTTCCGTATATAAAAGGCACAACATGCATTCTAGAAAGGGGTTACCCAGATGAATTATTGAATGATACCATTTTATACATTAAAAGTCAAAGGGCATCAAGATTTAGGCCCTTGTTGGGTAAAAGTATTGAGTCAAACTCCAACAATGTTAATATTAAGGATGATAGGTTTCTTAGGGTATTCACCTTGGAATATAATAGTGATTCCCATTGGGTAATAGTTGGTTAAAAAGGAATGGGACAGGTTCACCTCTCTCACTGATTTAAAGGACATGCAACATAAGCCTTTAAATATTGTTTTTAAAAAAGGAACTAATTTAAAGCAATTAATGGAAAAAAAGAAGTCTGTTCAAAAGGCCATTAGGCCGGGTACCTACAAATGTGGGGCATGTGCACAGTCTATACACATAATAAATACTGACAAGGTGTGTATCAAAAGTAGGAATAAATAATGTTCATAGTAGATGTCACAGTACTTGTAACTCCATTGGGTTGGTATATCTGGTACCCTGTGAGGCATATTGTGGCTTTTATATAGGGAAGACTGAAAGATGCCTGAACAGGTGGATCTATGAACATTTTTATGATATAAGTACAAATAATGATAAGAAAGCCTGTATAAACATAGACAGGAATGTACCAAAGCAACTTTTTATTTTTTGTACTGGTGGTTGTTCCCAAAGATATTAGGGGGGGGGGTTGTGGGAAACCAGTCTTGAATATAGGGAGCTATATTGGCAGGTATTTTTGGATGCAGGAAGGCATCCTGGTCTGAATGAAAGTATTTCACTTGCACCTTTATTATTTATTTATTTATTTTTATTTTACATTTGTTTACCGGGAAAGTCTGACTGGATATATGTCCATTTTCAGCAGAGGCCCGGGGAGAAAAGCTCCAGAAAAAGTACAGTTACATAAAGACAATAGAGAGAAAGATTGCAGGTACATGTAAATATACATAGTTCAGTAGGATACAAGCACACATTTGAATAAATGCATTCATGTGTAAGGTGCTAACATACAGACAACAGGTTTGACTTCGCTTAAGGTAACAAATATTGAAAAGTTCATATTGGGAATTAGGTCCTTTAATAGTACAGGCTCAGTTAGAATAAGAGTAGAGAGAGTATCCACAAATTGCAGGTAGTAGTTAGTCTGGGTTTAAACAGGGACATTGCCATTGTGTTTGGAGGTGGTGTTTGAGGCTTTATTTGAACAGGGTTAGGGAGGGTTGGAGAATGAGTGTGGCAGGTAGTGAGTTCCAGGTTTTACCTACTGAGTTGGTAAATAGTGAGTCCCCTTCCACATTTTTGCTCTTGGACATTTGCACCAGCAGCTTGTCAGCAGAGCGCAGGGACCTCAGGTTGCTATATGGTTTAATGATATTGTTTAATGCAGGGGTGCATTCAGGTTGGTATAAAACCTTGTGGGCTATAATGAGTTGGTTATATTGGACCAGGCTAGGCCATTCTAGCCATCCAAGTTGAGTTAGGTTTAGACAATGGTGGGTCCTATAGGGTGTACCTGTGCCGAACATGGCAACTTGGTGATAGCATCTAGCAAGTTTGGTGAGAGAAGCTTTATTTAGGTTAGTGTAAAGAGGGGAAGCGTAGAGTAGGGTGGATAGTAAGTGGGATCGGGCAATGGTAGTTCTTGCTAATGGGGTGAGAAAAGATTTGATCCTATAGAGGGAGCCCAGCTTTTTGTTGACAGATTTGATTGTTTGATTAACATGGGAGTCATATTTTAGTGTATTGTCCACTGTGAACCCGAGGAGTTTTGTGTGAGTATCTGGGGAGATAGTAGTGCCATTATTGGATGTTAAAGTAAAAAATGGTGAGGTGGTTTTACTAGTGGGGGAAAATATTAGGAGTTTGGTTTTTTGAGGATTTAAGAGAAGCTGACAGTCAGCAAACCATTTTTCTACCTCAGTGAAGGTATTCTGGGTTAGGGTCATGAGTTCAGTTAAGGAGGACGCTGTGCAGATTAGTGTAGAGTCATCTGCATATTGAATGCAAGTGGCCTTGGGGGTAATAGTAGGTAGGTCGTTGATGAAGATAGAGAAGAGTAGGGGACCTAGTACGGACCCTTGGGGGACTCCCAGAGTAATAGGTAGTTGGGTGGATAGAGCATTTTTCCATAATACTGCGTGTTTTCTCTCAGTCAGATATGATTGGAACCATTTAATGGGGTCATAGTTAAGTGACAGGTGCTTCAGGGCAAGGATAAGTAGCTGGTGATTGACCATGTCAAAGGCCTTAGAGAGATCTAGGAAGAGAGCTGAGGTTAGTTTGTTATTGTTTCTGTTTATGTTGATAGTATTAGAGAAGGATAGGAGGGCGGAAGTGGTGCTATGATGAGGCCTAAAGCCGTGCTGGGAGTTGGCCAGGAGTTGATTTTGGGTGAGGTAATGGGTTAATTGGTTATGAACACATTTCTCCAGTATTTTGGCCAGTGGTGATAGAATGGCTATTGGCCTGTAGTTAGAGAGGTCTACTGAGTTACCTCCCTTATGAAGGGGTATGACATGGGAGACCTTCCAGAGAGAGGGGTAAGTAGGTTTCAGACAGTGAGCGGTTTATGATAATCGAAATGGGGTACACAATGGCCTCTGCACTTTTCTGTAGGTATTCTGGTGGAAGGAGATCAGCTGCTAAGGTTGTGGGCTTTAGCTTGGTGGGTAGTGATTTAATGGTAGAAGTGGATACAGGCTGGAAGTTAAAGGGTAGCTGGGTGGAGGTAGATGAGGAATTCTGTGAGGGGTTGATGGGGGGGTAGCTGGCTAGCTAGTGACTAGATGGTCTTGGTAAAGAAGTTGTTAAAGATATTAACAGTTTCCTCTGGAGTTTTTAGATTGGAATCTGATGGGGGTGGGAGTGGTAGTTTGGCCAGGGTGGAGCAGTTTGTTAATGCCTGCCCAGAATTTTTGAGGTTTATTCTGATGTTTGTGCTGGAGGTGTTGGTAATAGTTTTTTTTGTCCAGCACTGTGGCTTTCTTGGCATCATTCCTTAACTGTTTGAATTTAATATGGTCGGGGGGGTCTTTAGAGGTACCCTAATTATCCCATGCTTTGTTTCTTGCCAAGATTTTGGTTCTAGTAGCCTTCGTGAGCCAGGGGGCTGTCTTGGTTTTGGCTCGGAGGGTGCGGATAGGAGCATGAGAGTCTAGGATGGTGAGGAATTTAGAGTTAAAATAGGCTACAGCATCATCCAGTGGAAGATTTTTTAGGATGGCCCAATTATATGCTTTGAGTTCATTCTGAAAGGTGGCGAGGTTAAAATTCTTGTGGGATCTGATAGTTTTGTAGAGAATTTGGTGGTTATTAACTTTATGTTTGATGATGTAAGTGAGTAAATGGTCACTTAGGTCATCTGGGAGGGAGCCTATATTATACAGGTCTAGGTGGTTGTTGACAAGTATCCAGTCTAGGATGCTGCCTTTGTTGTTGGGCTTGTTTAACCTAGTGGGTGTTGAGACGAGTTGGGTATAACCGTAAAGATTTATGTGGGTGATAGGAGATTCAGTGGAACAGTTGTTCCAGTCTATGTTAACATCTCCTAACACCATGGTTTCATGGAGGTAGTTAAATGAAAGCCATTGTAGAAAGTCTTCTAAGGTATTAGTGTTGTCGCCTGGAGTGATGCATATGCAGGCGATGTATAGGGATTTGAGTTTGTTAAGCTGCATTTTGCAGAGGAGCACTTCAGCATTACTGAATTGAGGGGGCTGTTTCTGTATTAAAACTAAGAGCAGCCAAATTATAAAGGATTTTCCTGTCATCAGCCACTAGTGGGTAGCATTGCACATGTTTTTACATATTTATTCTTTTAACTGTGTTAAAAGGTGAATGTTTTACAATACATTTATATATATATATATATATATATATATATATATATATATATATATATTTACATACATTTATTATATATTATACATATATATATATTTATTAATTTGATATTTAATGTTAAACAGTTTTTTTTAAATGTGGTTTTTATATTATGTTTTTAAGTTGTATTTGTCCTTGCATATTTATTCCATTAATTGATGCAAAGGTTTTATTGGTTAATTAGTTAATTATTAAATATAAGGAGTTATATAAGCATGTGTATTTTTGTGGATTGTGTTATCTGATGAAGTCTGAGGATGAAAACGTATTGTGTGTTGTCAGCGTTAATAAAACTTTGTGGATTACTACTTTGTGTTTAGTGACTGCTTTTTCCAAACTCCTGGTTTGGTTATTTGGTTGCTGTTGGAGTTCCTTTTTCCCTTTTTTCTTGGTTTTTGATTATTTTTATTAACTTTATTTTATTTTTATTATTATTAACATCTTCACATGCCTCCAGATTTCTAAGTAATTCTGGGGTACTCAAAATTATCATTTACCTCTTTCTACAGGACTAAGCTTTCTTGTTTGTATTGCTGAATTCTTCCCACCCAACTGATGTGGATATCTGAAGGCAAGACAGTGCATTTGCACATCTATCAACTTACAAAAATATGTGTGCTAACAAAGTGACTATAAGGAAGTTTTGCAACTCAAGGGCCTTTACACTGCCCCAAAATTACAAAGGTTTTACTAAGGCTTTAAAGCATTCCTCCCAAGAAGTGTAGGTGGAATGCCATAAATCTCCCCCCTCTTCCCCTTTGTAAGTGCATAGTGCTATCTGATCTGTTATGTCTCCACCAAACCTACCCCTATAAAACCTAATTACTCTGCAGGAAGTGGAGGATCAGAAAACCTGCTTGCAGCAAATACAAGCTAGTTTTTCTTCTCTTGCAAACTTTACAGCCATGGGTTAAGATCTTAGCTTGAATTAGCAGCTAAAAATGAAACGTTTGCCCATTTAGAAATAATCCCGCTTTCTCAAACAGGAAAATGCTTTAAATCTGTTTCTGTTCCAGCAGCCACTTTACAGTGATAACAAAAATCCTGCCTAAATATTACCGCCAAACCAAAGCTCTGACCTCATCAAATGTTCCAGCCTTTCCTGAAGAAAGTCTGTGCGCTGACCCATTACCTCCCCCCTCTGTGCGCTGACCCATTACCTCCCCCCACCCCTCTGTGCGCTGACCCATTACCTCCCCCCTCTGTGCGCTGACCCATTACCTCCCCCCACCCCTCTCTGCACTGACCCATTACCTCCCCCCACCCCTCTGTGCGCTGACCCATTACCTCCCCACCCCTCTGTGCACTGACCCATTACCCCCTGTGCGCTGACCCATTACCTCCCCATCCCTCTGTGCACTGCCCCATTACCCCCCTCTGTGCGCTGACCCATTACCTCCCCCTCTGTGCACTGACCCATTACCTCCCCCATCCCTCTGTGCACTGCCCCATTTACCCCCTCTGTGCTGACCCATTACCTCCCCCACCCCTCTGTGTACTGCCCCATTACCTCCCCCTCTGTGCACTGACCCATTACCTCCACCCACCCCTCTGTGTGCACTGCCCCATTACCTCCCCCCCTGTGCACTGCCCCCTTACCTCCCCTCTGTGCTGCCCCATTACCCCCTCCCACCCCTCTGTGCGCTGCCCCATTACCTCCCCACCCCTCTGTGCACTGACCCATTACCTCCCCACCTCTCTGTGCACTGACCCATTACCTCCCCCCATTCCTCTGTGCACTGCCCCATTACCCCCTCTGTGCGCTGACCCATTACCTCCCCCCACCCCTCTGTGCACTGCCCCATTACCTCCCCCCATTTTCCTGCCCTTCTTCTTTTTCTTCCTTAAAGAAAGTAACATCACTAAACCTGAAATGGTTACAATATTCTGCTACTTAGCCACAGAATCCCAGCCACCCAACTGCTCTTTACTCCACCAAGGTTTAGTAATGTGTTAGCAGGTAAAATAAACAACAAATAAATCCACAGGGTTATCAAATGTAAGCACAGGCTTTGAAATCCTGAACAAAGAGTTTCCACTTTTTGCCAAACCTTTCTGTCCACAATTACCCAATGTACTCATTTACAACCTGCAAATGGCTGTAGATTCCATAAGACCTAGATTAACTTTAATGACCCACTCAGCTGAATTATGTAATATTATTTTTATTAATTTCATTTTATTTTCTCAGAAATTAACCAGACAAGATTTACTTGCATTAAGCACAAGTTAGTGAACCAAACATGATTTATGTTGTATTAAGCATATAAGCAGGCCCCAACTCCCTCGCCTTTCCATGTGACTCTTCACTGACCCCAGCCATCTAATTAGTTGCAGGCCACCACTATTGTTTGCTAGATTGCTAAGAAAAACAATTTCAGCTATTGCTAAAACCTTTTGCATCTCATCCCTAAACCCCAGGCCACTATAGGCATGTGTGCCTTTGTTTCATGCCTTAAGAGAGCCTTAATCCCATAGTAAACCCTACTTGAAGTATTAATTTAAACCTGTTCTTTCATTTAAATTTAGTCTGATACCTTCAAGTACATATTTTACCCTCTAGCCTGTTTGTAACCTAATCTCCAGGCATTTCAAAAATATAGCTGATTTGAATTACAGGATTACACAAACTAAAGCCATTACATCAAATAGTAACTTAAAAAATCTGCCTACCTGCTCTTAAACCAAAATGTCTTTAAATGTCAACAATAACATAACTAGTGTTTTCTTTGGTAGAAAATCGGTGTCCCATGTAAATAAAATAGTGTAAGGCAAAGGTAGAGATCAAAACTGATTTGCTTTGTTACCAGCCTTTTCAATCCTTCCTCTGGACAGCCCAGCCCACCTCAGCCCTCCTACCTATCCTGACCCTACCTGTTCTCCACCCCCCCCCCCGAAACTTGAGTCCGAGCTGACCTGCCTCAGACAAATGATGGCTTGCCAGCTGTTGTTACTAACAGAATTGAGGGAAGTGCAGGCCTGTGAGGGTTTGTTTTCAGTCTGGTAGCAGTTCCTGATCTGCAGCCCGTTTTCCTGCTTCTATTACATCTTTTCCTTTTGGATCTCATCCTGATTGTTCTAGAGCCTTCTATTCCCTGATTTAAGTACTTTGAAGCTTGTTTGGTTAGGATGTTGAATTCCAACAGTTCTGTGAGTGTTACAGGGTCCAGATGCTCCATAGTAAGCAGGGAATCCAGCCAGAATGATGACACAATCGAATACTTGATTTCCAGAAGTTTCTTTCTGCTGTAGGTTACTGTAGCATCATTTAAATGACTTTCTTGTTTTTGTGCCAGAACAATGAGACAGATTAAGCAATCCTGTATCACGAGCTAACACAGCCGCAGCCTCCCTGGGTCCTGCCATTTTTTTTTTTTTTTAAGAAACAAAAACTTATTTAATTTTCCTCATAGTTTTGTACTGTCCCTTTAGTATAAAAAAAAAAAAAAAACAGCAACCAAGATGATGTGTCACTCTTCTGTTGCAATGATGTACTATGCAAGCTTGGAGACGTAAGTCCCAAGCGCACAAACAGTAAGTCGGCAAACAGACGTTACAAACAAGAAGACTAAAGCACCGTTATACAAAGACATTCCCCGGGATTCAATACAGCTTGCACTAAGTGTACACAATATGTATTCAAGAAAATTCTTACCTCAGTTTTTGTGTTTTTGAGTCACACAGAAAGATCACGTTAAGTGTACATGTAGTCTATACTTTGTGGTAATCTTTATGAATCCCTGATAATATTTAAAGCAACAAAAATATGAGCAGGAAAACTAAAATTAGGAGGAAGCGTGTTACATCTGTGTTGTCTGTTCCTCAGAACAGTGTACACTTAGTGTACGCTTTATTGAATCCACCCCATTATTTAAGACAGACAAATGATTTATTTGTTATATAATGTCATTGTATAATAGAAATAATCCACTCTTGAATGTGGGTATCACAGACTTACCCACAGTTGGCTTTATTTATTCTATCAGGCTTTTCCCAGGTGATTAAATCATGCCAGCTGTAAGTAAATCCTGTGATATCTGACAGAATAAATAAAGCTAATTGCAGGTCAATCCAGTGATCTCTGAGTAAATAAATAAAGCCAACTGTGGGTAAATCCAGTGATACCAACACTCAGTCGGGGTTACTGCTGATGCGTAAAACAGTTTCATCATAATGTGAAATAATGTGAATAAATAGGAACATGGTACCTCTTTATGGTACAGATTAGTAATAAAAAGTAGAATTATAGCCATATTGTAGAGCATTTAGATCTTAATAAACATGACAGATATAGTTCTATAACCTTTAGAAGTATGAATGTGTGCTTATCTATTTCTGTGTATGTGCACAGTATATGTGTGTGTGCATAGAAGCAAACAAGTGTGCATGTGTGAGTGTGAAGCAGACAGTAGTCTTGGAAATAGCAATCTGTCATCTTAATAACTTGTATCCATATAATTCCTTCTGTATCTGGAGCTGTGCACTGGTTGTCATATATAAAATCACAACTTGTGACTAGAGAAAACTTAATGGAATGAAATGTACAATGTCAACAACAGTAAACGGATGGAAATGAGACGAGACTGAAAAGCTGTAGGATCAGAGTAACATGAATGTGTAATGTCAGAGTAGCATGAATGTGTAATGTTAGAGTAACATGAATGTGTAATGTCAGAGTAACATGAATGTGTAATGTCAGAGTAACATGAATATGTAATGTTAGAGTAACATGAATGTGTAATGTCTCCTATTTCCTTCACGTGTGTACTGTGATTGTAGGATCAGAGTAACATGAATGTGTAATGTCTCCTATTTCCTTCATGTGTGTACTGTGATTGTAGGATCAGAGTAACATGAATGTGTAATGTCTCCTATTTCCTTCATGTGTGTACTGTGATGCCAACATGCATTTTATATGTAGAGAGGAAGGTGATTTCAGTCTGGTCACCAAGAAGGATTCTGAATCCTAAAAATGGTGGGTGCTGAGCATAATGGGAGACCAAGACTGGGTTTCCTGTTTGAAAAGCTGCAAAACAACTAGCTTAATTCAAAAGAAAAATAACATAGAGAGTTATTTAGTATAATTTCAAGAGTAATATGATACCTAGTTAATAAGAAGAGCAGACAATAATTATAACATTTAAGGAACATTCTTTGTGAATGGTTGTCTAAGAAACACAAATTTTCCTTTAAATTACTCATCTCATAACTTATATCTATTTTAATCAATGTTTTCATAATATGTCTTATTTGGTGTAATTATTCAAACTGTTGATGTATTTTGTATTGTTTTTGAAGACCGTACAATTATTCTTCTTAAAATGTTTTGTAATGCTTCAGAGCTTTTCCCCAGGCCTCCTCTGAAACTGGGTTCCTACCCCGTCAGACTTTCCTGGTAACTGTATGTCAATAAACAGTAAATAATAAATAATAAATAAATGTATTCCACAGTTACAGGTTTTCAAAAGACATTAGTGGTACATCAACAATTAGGGTATGTTTTACTGAACATTTACAATGAACAGAAGACAACACACCTGTCTATACTGAGTGCACAGAGGCTTAGCACTGTGATGCCCACAGACGCCTTATTAACAAACGGGACCAGCTTGCAAACCCCCATTCCAAATGGCCAGTCTTCTGCCAATAGCTAAAAAGGAAAGAGACACAGTTCAGGCAGAGTTTGTCAGCAAAATAAATAAATAAATGAATCGGTAATGGTCATCTTGTACATATTGTATTCAAAATAAAATAAAAATAAACCACAAAAGGTACTGAAATATTGTAGTAATGTCTAATTCATTTTCATTTTGCACGTTATTGCTGCTGCTTCAAAGAACAACTGAACAAACATATGAAACGTACACCAGATCAAGAAACAGGATACTATAATATGTGCAGTACCTTACTGCTAAACCAAAGCTCAAAGAACAACTGAACAAACATATGAAACGTACACCAGATCAAGAAACAGGATACTATAATATGTGCAGTACCTTACTGCTAAACCAAAGCTGTTCAGAAGTTTGAGGTGCAAATGTCTGCAAACCAGATAATTACTTCCTTGCCCTGTTAAACAGCACTAATACCCAGAATGTCTGTTTCTATATCTTAACATTTCAATCTCTTTAATCTCAACATAATTGGATGCTATTTCCCACCTGGCCAAAACATCCCTCCACTAGAAAACTTCCTCAGCTGGTCTACCCACCATCTCCCCCAAGAAACTATCATTTTAGGTGATTTCAATATTGACTGGCAGTCCTGTTCTGGCAACCATCCAACCCATCATGTAAACCTTCATGGCTTCACCCAACTAGTCCAGTCGCCAACCAGGATAAATAAAAACTCCAGCAAGGACACTACCCTGGATTGGATACTAGCCAGTAAGAGCTCCCAGTCATATATAACAGGCTGCTTATCAGATAGCCTCAGTGATCACTCCCCAACATTCCTACTCAAAAAATATCTATACCAAGCTAAACCTGTCATCTACCGTCAAATAAGTAAAAAACTAAACTTTAACCCATTCACATTCATCTCATCCCTCAAAGAATGTAACTGGCATCCTCTGAAGTACCTCAGTCTTGATGATGCAGTTGAATTTTTTAATACTACCTTCCTGAACATCCTTAATTACCATGCCCCCATAAGACTTTCCAGAACCAAAGCACAATAGTCCCCATAGCTACAGAAAACCACTAAGTCAGAAATGAAAAACAGGGATAAAGCCTGGGAGCACTGGTGCAAAACCAAAACCCCCTCAACTAGATAGAAATTCCTAGAACTACACAATAGAGTCAAAAAGCTAATAAAACAGGACAAATTCCAATACTACCAGTCTGCCCTAGACTCCTCCCAACACAGCCCCAAACAATTCTGGTCCTCCATAAACTCCATCCTCCACCCAGGTAAAGTCAGTACCCCTCCTCCTAACATCCATCACTCCTCAGAAAATATTGCTACCTCATTCAACACACACTTCACACAAACCATACTATCACTAGCTAAACAACACAACCCCCACCCCTCCAACCCACACCTTTAACTAGTAATCTCCCCACTGCCTTCTCTTTTTCTCCTGTACCTACCTCCAACATAAAAACTCTTAACTAAACTTAAGCTCACCAAATTAGCAGCAGACAACCTCCCAAGTGAATACCTACAAATCGCAGCTGATGCTCTGGCCTACCCAGTATCCATCTTGATTAACCGATCTCTGTCAGAAAGTTACATTCCCACACTGTGGAAAGTATCACATATAATTCCCCTCCACAAAGGCGGACCCTCCACAGAACTAACAAATTACCGCCCCATAGCCATTCTCTCTCCACTCTCCAAAATACTAGAGAGATGCATACACTCTCAGATCTCAGACTACCTCCTTACTAACAACCTCCTTTCCAATACTCAGCATGGTTTCCGACCAAACCATAGCACCACCATTGCCTTACTCTCCTTTACTAACACTATCCTTCAGCATAAAAACAACGGCTATCTCTCCTCTGCTACTTTTCTAGATCTATCTAAAGCATTTGACATGGTTCCACACAAACAACTTATCTCTGTCGTCAATAATCTATCCTTCTCTCAGTCAGTCACCGATTGGTTTCAGAGTTACCTGTCTGACCGCCAACAATCCGTTGTATGGCAGAATTACATATCTCCCCAACTACCTGTCTCCATAGGGGTTCCCCAAGGATCCATCCTTGGACCCCTACTCTTCTCTGTTTTCACCAATAATCTAGCCTCTGCCACCAAACATGGCACACTCATACAATACGCAGATGACTCAACCATCATCTGCTCAGCCCAGTCCCTACCCAAACTGCAAAAAGTCACACAGGAAGCCTTTTCCTCTGTTGAAACTTGGTTATCAAATGCCCAATTAATACTCAACTCAAACAAAACTAAACTACTCATCTTCCAACCCATCAAACATACTCAAAACAACTCTCACTTTAACATCACAGCAAAAGACAACACCACTCTACACCCAACTGAACACACCAAATTGCTAGGAGTGGAAATAGACAATAAACTAAAATTTGACATTCATATATCCATGACCATAAAAAAGTCCGCAAAAAACTAGGAGCATTATACAGAAATAAGCAACTTCTCACCAAAGCAGCAAAGATTTCAATAGCAAATTCCCACCTTATTTCCATCCTACTTTATGCCTCTCCAATATATACCAACCTAAGGCAATGCAATCTAAACAAGCTAGAGACCTGCTACAACAAAATCGCCAAATTTGCCACAGGGGCATCCTACCGTAGTCACCACCGTCTCTCACTTGCTGAACTGGGCTGGCTTGAACTCCCTTGCCTCCTTCAATGGTATCAACACTCACTCGCCCACAAACTAGTAAACCATCCACTAAATGTCCCATCCCTCCAGGATCCACTCCAACCCTATCGCACCACCAGACCACTAAGATCCAGCAACAAAAATCACTTGCAGATCACTAAAGCCAATAACTCTGCTGGTGAAGCACTATTCTCTTGCACCATAGCCAATTATGGAACTCCCTCCCACCCACAATTACCTCCGTACCATCATGCACCCACTTCAAAACTTTACTAAAAGTGCACCTAAAAACATGCTGGCTCTTTTTTCTAGAGGCTCCTTTAGCTGTTTAAAACTTTCATTTAAAGGCTCACTGCTGCTTTTCAGCTGTGAGAAACATTTCTGCAGTTTGTTTCCCACCCTCCCTACCTGTTGGCATAGTGTTTTTATAGTTGGTGGCTTTGCAGTTGCCCCCCACCCCAGTGTAAATTTGATCTGGGACCCTCCTCCAAGTCTAGCATCATTACCTCATTCTACCCAGCACAGGGAGAACATTTGAGAAGTCCAATCAGCTTAGTTTCTGCTACTCCTTTCTCTCTTTCCTTTCTCTTTCCACTTAACAAAAAAAAAATTATCTGCTTTTACTGTATTTGTGTTTCTTCCTACTTTATTTTGCTTTTGCATCATCTTAAAAGTACTCAATTGTATTTATTACTGCTTGGTGTAACTCATTCTAAGCCTTTTAGTTTAAGCACTTGGGCTTCAGACCAGTTGTTTTACATTAAGAAGGTTTGTGGGCTGCACTGTGGTGGCAGGACAGGTAGCTTACATCCTTCTAAGTTGGAAACTGCTGATTGAGGGCTTAGTGTCTGTTATTCTAAAAGTGTATTAATTCTGGTGTAAGCACTTTGGCTTCAGGCCAGTTATTTTACATTAAGAGGGTTTGTGGTCTGCACTCTTTTGGGAGGAGAGGCTGGACTCTGCCCTTCTGAGCTGGGAATTTCTGGTTAAAGGCTTATAGTGCCTGCATATTTGAACTGCTTCTTAATGAAATTGGTACACCTTGTTTGCTGTAGCATAGACTAGATCCAGGCCTGCTGAATCTAGCTTTGTTTGTATAACTTGAGCACTAATCCAGGCATTCTTTAAAGTATTCAATTGCATTTATTACTGCTTGGTAGTAACTTGATTAAAGTGTAGCTATCATTCTAAGTCTTTTGGATTAAGCACTTGGGCTTCAGACCAGTTGTTTTACATTAGGAAGGTTTGTGGCCTGCACTGTGGTGGCAGGACAGGTAGCTTACATCCTTCTAAGTTGGGAACTGCTGATTGAGGGCTCAGTGTCTGTTATTCTAAAAGTGTATTAATTCTGGTTTAAGCACTTGGGCTTCAGGCCAGTTATTTTACATTAAGAAGGTTTGTGGTCTGCACTCTTGTGGTTGGAGAGGCTGGACTCTGCCCTTCTGAGCTGGGAATTTCTGGTTAAAGGCTTATAGTGCCTGCATATTTGAACTGTTCTTACTGAAATTGGTAGACCTTGTTTGCTGTAGCATAGACTAGACCCAGGCCTGCTGAATCTAGCTTTGTTTAAATGCTTGTTTGTTTGCTTGTTATTTCCCTGAAACGCTAATTCCACCTAAAATGTGGCTTTTCAGCACTTCTGTGGATCCCTAGTGATATCTGCATTGCTTACTGTACTTATTTCCTTGCTTCACTTGAAAGAAAGTTGCTGTTTGTTGTTTTTGCATTTAAGTTACCTGTAACACATTGCATTTAAATTACCTGGCACTTGCTCACTAAGTCAGCACTAAAAAATTAAAAGCACTACACCCTCACAAACTCCCCTTGAGTACCTTGTTCCCCATTGGCCCTTTTTTCAATTATAAAGGAATTCCCAATACCATTCTAGCATGTCCAAAGGTCAGTTGTCAATCTCCTCTGGTCCAGCTGGTGAATCTGGGAATCTTGAGGCAATGTTGCAACTGCCTCATGTACACAGACAACCCTCTCCTCCTCCCAACAAATTCCAACACATGTGAGAGATGCAACCATATAGCCAAACTGGAGGCTAAGCTCTCTCAACTCAGTACTGGCGTAACCAGTCAGGAGGAGAAGGAAACCACACTCACTACAATTCCAGTCTCACATAGACCTACCACGACAGCAAACCAAACACATAAACACACAAAAACATACTCGGAGGCTCTAAATAAAAATCTGCCTAAGCAGCAGAGACCTCCAAAGCAGACACCCAAGCAACCGCTACCCCAAAACAAAACACGTGCAACACATAGCTCACAAAGCCAGTGTGTGGAACAGTCACAGCCCTTAAGGCTAAACAACACACCTGATACACTTGTAATAGGTGACTCTATCGTCAGGCACACTGACGTCCCGCTCACCAGGCTGAACAAGGAGAAGGTCACGGTGAGCTGCCTGTCGGGTGCTAGGATCCGCCACATAACACACGCACTCAGGTCACTCCAAGGCAAGTACAAATATGACTCAGTCATTGTCCATGCTGGTGTGAATGACCTGAGACGTACCTCCCGGGACTACATGAAAAGAGACATAGAGGAGCTCTCTGAGCATGTAGCCCAGGCCGGTATGACCCTGACCTTGAGTAGCATTTTACCCTCCCCAAAAATGATGCCACAATATGAAGACAAGATGATCAATTTCAACAATTGGCTTAAGTATTGGTGTCATTCAAAGGGGATCCAATGCCTGTCAGCCTGGGATGACATGCTCAACAAGCCACGATGCTTCGCTAGGGACAGCTTGCCCCTGTCACCCCTGGGCTTTCGGATATTGGCAAAGGCTCTTGCTACTCCCATAGTGCCTTTTGTAGGCAAGGCTCAAAAGACAAACCCACCTCCATAGGTATCACAAGGGATAAGAAACTAAGAGTAATGCTACTCAATGCCAGAAGTCTAAACCTCAAGATGCATGCACTCGAAACTCTCCTTAGCATGGAGAACATCGATATCTGTGCAGTAACAGAAACCTGGTTCAAGGCTCCCGAGAGCACCCCAGCACTACCAGGTTATATCTCATACCATGTTTTTTGGCCCCAAAACTTGGACCGAACGACAAAAGGAGGGGGAGTATCAATATTCGTCAAAGATACCCACACCTCCAGGTTGGTGGTACAGCACGAAGCATCAGAGACTATCCATGTGCAACTAACAGTGGGTAAAACTGCCTTCCAGTTTATAGGCTACTACAGACCACCCTCCCAAACCCAGGAACCCCACTCGGCCTTCCTAAGAACACTGGAAAATATGAAGGTCTCTCCAAACACCATTATATTGGGTGACTTCAACTACCCAAACATAGACTGGGAGCATTACTCTAGCTCCAATACCCTAGCCCAAAGGTTCCTAGAATTTATAAACTCATATGGTATGGAACAACTTGTTACCACTCCCACAAGAAGGGAAAACATACTGGACCTGATCATCACCAACATGGGGACTCTATGCTCCAGACCAGACGTGTATCCCTCACTGGTAAGATCAGACCATAAACTAATCTCACTGGATATTCACATCCCGACCCCACCCCCTGCCCAGAAAACCACAGTGAAAAACTTCTCTAAAGCAAATTTCACACTCCTCAAAACCGAGGTGGAGTCCTTCAAAGCCCCCGGGCCTGTGGAAAATACGGCCCAGACCGCAGAATCCTTTATAAACGCATTCTATGAACACCTTCAGGAATGCATGGATCATGCAATCCCAAATAAAACCAAGACCCAATCCTCCAAAGGCAGACGTCCTGTCTGGTGGACCCCAGCCATAAACAAACTATATAATAGAAGGACTAAGCTACTACATAATAGAGCAAAATCCCAAAAAGAGAAGGCATCTCTGATCAGTATTAGCAAAAAACTACGGGCACTCATAAAATCGTCTAAGGCCAGCTTCGAGAGAAAAATTGCACAGGACACTAAGGATAATCACAAGGCTTTCTTTAGTTATGTTAGGAACCTGGGTGGGAATTCCCAGATATGCTCAGAATTAGTCCAAAATGACAAAAAATACACCAAACCCACAGACATTGCCAACATTCTAGCTGACAGGTTCAGCACAAACTTCTCCCCCCCCACTAAAAGGGCAAATATCTATCCCAGCAGAGTGCTGCCCCCCTGACATCTCAGATGCTCAGGTAAGAGCCGCCCTCTCCAAAGCAAAAAACACAGCATCAATGGGACCAGACGGTGTCCTGGGCTGCATCCTACATGTACTCCAAGAAGAGCTAAACCCAAACATAAAACTACTGTTCAATCTCAGCCTTACTACAGGATATGTACCCAAAGAGTGGCGT
The DNA here is from genome assembly GCF_019279795.1 of Protopterus annectens. Taxonomy (NCBI): domain Eukaryota; kingdom Metazoa; phylum Chordata; order Ceratodontiformes; family Protopteridae; genus Protopterus; species Protopterus annectens. The sequence continues at coordinate 37,365,933 of NC_056749.1, forward strand.
ACAGCAACAGTGGTCCCTCTCCACAAAGGTGGTGCCTCAACGGATCCTGGAAACTATCGCCCCATAAGCCTGACTAGCTTGGTCTGCAAAGCTATGGAAAGGATCATCATGGACCTCATAAATAAAGATATTGGGGACCTACAGACACTGGATCCTACCCAGTTCCACTTTGTTAAGGGCAGATCCTGCCTCTTAAACCTGGTCGATTTCTTTGAAACAGTCACCAAGGCCATTGACGAGGGGAAGCTGGTCCACACAGCTTACCTGGACCTCACAAAAGCCTTCGATACAATACCCCACTCGGGCATTATAGATAAGCTCACCAGCTTAAATATAAACCCCTATGTCACTAGATGGGTTGCAAACTGGCTCAAGGACAGAACCCACATGGTTAGAATTGCTGGAGCCATGTCAGACTCCAAACCAGTTACAAGTGGCATCCCACAAGGCTCAGTCCTGGGACCTCTCTTGTTCGGTATATATTTCTCGGAGGTACAGGCCAACACGGAAGGACTGTGGCTGACCAAGTTCTCAGATGACTGCAAACTGGGCACCAAAATCGACTCTCCAGCCGACACAAGCATCCTCCAAAAGGGCCTCATAGAAACAGACAACTGGTGCCAGAGCCATGGCCTCAAGCTAAACACCAAAAGTGTATAGTCATCCCTTTGGCAAAAACAAAGTGCCCACAAATTACCACATAGGTGGTAATCCATTAAGTACAGAAGAAGTAATTAGGGACCTGGGGACCCAAGTTGATAGCAATCTCTCATTTGACAACCACGTGGCCAAAGTGGTTAGAAAAACATTTTATATAGCCCACCTAATCATGAAGGGATTCACATCTAGATCAGGGGAGGTCATCGTGCCTCTTTACTCATCCCTCATCAGGCCCATAATTGAGTACAATGCCCCTTTTGGGATGTACCTTACCAGACACCTGCAGCAACTGGAAAGACCCCAAAAGTACCTCACCAAGAGGATCAAAGGGCTCAAACAGATGCCATATGCTGCCCGGTTAAAGAAACTCCAGCTCTACTCAGTGGCATACCGCCTCTCAGAGGCGATCTGTGCCTGACGTATAAAGCCATGTCCAACCCGGAATTAATGGACATGCTGAACCTCAGAAAATCCAAATCCCATCGAGCTATGCACTCGAGAGACTTGAACCTCAGCACTGAAATAAATAGGACATGCTGGAGGGACAGATTCATAACCCAGAGGCTCCCTTCACTCTGGAATAAAATCCCAGTCCAGGTTAGGCAGAGTCCCTCATTGACTCTCTTCAAGAGGAATCTTGATGAGTGGATGGGAGATTGTAGGTTTACCCCGGGTATCACTTCTGTGTCACTGTTAGACAGAGGCACAGTATACTAACCTCGAAAAAGGGCATAGCAAAATTAATTTAAAATGGGTGGCGAAAGCCAAACACACTCTGGCTAGGCTTATAAATGCCCTAGGGCAGATAGCCTAGTATGAACCTATGCCCTTGCAACTCTCACTCTAATATCACCCACCCCATCCAACCACTATCTTTCTTTCCACTCCACTAACTACCTTGATTATAGCAAGCTCAGATACTCATAAGTCTAACTACTTATTATACAGCAGGAACTTCTTATTGTAACATTTGCTAATGTCTGTTATGTGCTTCACAGATAAAGATTCTAGTTGTCTACTGATGTACTATGTTCTTCATCTGTAAATATGTTGTAAGTAATTGCTATGTAAATTGTTAATCGCTATGTAATCCAATGTAACTACTGCCTGTTTATTTTAACTGTGGAGCTTTTCTCCCCAGGCCTCCGCTGAAAATGGACCTACGTCCAGTCGGACACTCCCAGTTAACAAATGTAAATAAATAAATAAATAATAAATAAATAAATAACTGCCTTCCACAATAGCTTGTTCCTTTAACAATAAGTCTGGTATTAAGTTTTCTATGCTGGAGAAAAGCAGGACATTAGTTAGCTTGGAATCTGCCACTTTGCCACTGTACTAATCCCTCCCCTTTTATTCATCATACTTTGTAAACAAGCTTCCTCTCAGCATTTTTTTTTACTGCATGTTGTGCTGACAATGTGAAAGTGGCGTGACCACACTCTACCCTTTGTAAAAACTTTTCTTCTGACAGAGATAAAAATTTCCCTTCTTTCTATAAATTTAGTTTAAAGTTGCCCATTTGCTAATATCCTTTGAACTGGTCTACATTCCTGTTGAGATTAGCCCTTTTATTTCAGTTTCCTGACTTCTCTGCCCTTCCCTTTGCCTTAGTGTTTTTATTGCTTTGCTGCTACAGTTTTTCTACTTTCTCTGCTGTTGTTGTATAGTTGATATTTGTAATGTTGTGCTAATTACACTAACAGTTGTATATTGTCTGTTTTTTTTTTTATATATAGTTTTGAAGATTTTGGATTATGGAGAGAAAGGCTTGAAGAGTTGTAAACGTGAACACAAAATACTGTCCCAAAATAAACATACTTCAGGCATATTGTGATTACGTAATGCCAGTGATATATCTGTATTGTTTACTCTGTCTAGTATTAAGGATATGAAAAAGTCGTTGCTGTGTAGAGTGAAAAATGACTCCGTGTCTGCTCCAGACCGGACCTCCTCCTCTTCCAATGCCACTTCAAGGTTGACCCCAGTAACTTCTAAGACTGAGTCGATAACTTCCAAAGATGATTTAGGAATCATCTCTGCTAATGACCTACAGCAGCATAACTGGCTTCCTGTAAACAACAGAACCAGATTTCTTCTCAGATGACAAATCTACAAGCTGTTAAATATGGAACAATGGAGGGAGGATGGGGGTGAAGCCTGAATGTCTAACTGAAAGCAGCAGTATTTTAGAGCTCCATATAACTAGTTAAATAAGGCAGGAAAAAATATTCTTTTTTTTTTTCTTCAAATTATAAAATCTTATAGATAAAGGACTAATTTACATAATTAGAAACTTTGGTGAAGTTTTGCAAATAATTTCCTGTCAAAAAGCTTGGAGATATTATTCACTTGTTAAAATGAGCAACTCAAGGAACTCTCACCAGGCTGCTGCCTTAAAGAAGGGGCTACAAGAGATGACATCTACCCTGCAGGAGTTGTCTTTGAAGATGGATGATTTTAAAGAGAACCTAGAAAATCTTAAAACAAGCAGTCAAAAACAGGCTGACACCCTCAAGGAAATGCTACAACACCAGACAAGGATAACAGGAATAGAGGTTTCTCTAAATGACTTAGAAAGCAGACTTAAGGACGAGGAAACACAGAAAGAACTGCTTCTTAAACAAAACACTTGGTTGGGTAATAATGTAGATGACTTGGAAAATAGGGATTTTCAGATTGCGTGAAAACACAGAAGGTGAGGATATTATTTTGTTTTTATCAACCTGGATCCCTGACTTTTTACATTTAAAAGAAGGACTTTCCTTTGGCATTGGAAGGGCACACAGAGCTCTTGGGAAACCTACCACTAACTCAAATTCTCCTCCTAGGTCAATAATTATCAAATTTCTTTCATACTTGGACAAGGAACTGATTTTAAGATCTGTTTGGAGGAAGGCACCTCTAAAATATAAACAGAGTCTGATAAGATTTGATAACGACTATTCATCTAGAATAATGGAACAAAGGAAAAAAGTGTGGCCAGTGATAATGTTTCTGAAACAAAATAACATCAAGGCACAACTTGCATATCCAGCTAAGATAAGAATACTGTATGCCAACGAGATGAGGCCTTTTATTGACTTAGAGGAAGCCTCTTCATTTATTAAAACTAATAATGTGATTACTTTACCAGAAGATATGGACTGGATGTCACCTTCTCTCAAGAGAACAAAATAAACAAATGTCTGGACAGATGTCAAAAAGAAGAAGCATAAGACTGATACTGTTGCATCCAAACCTCTCAAAGCATCTACTATGATATGAATTGTTTTAACATTACTTTAAAGGACCAGTTTTACTGCTTGGAATTTTAAAACAAAGGCAACTAACTACTGGAATATTTATCTATATTCTTTGAAAATAAATGACACATGAGAGTTTTCACATTACCTCAGGTATGTAAAACAGGGTACTGTTCTTTCACAGAAGGAGGGTTATATAGCACATAAAATATTTATACTGTAAATCAACATACATAGTATATGTGTATTTTCTCTTTTCTCACCGTCTATACATAGATAAATAATACTCTAAAATAATCTAGTTTTAAGGTAGATTAATTGGAATAGTGAACTTAATTATTACAATATTTATTAGATTAATGATAGTCACTGTTATGCTTATTGGTATTGGGGACATGTTTGTGATTAACTCTGAAATGTTCCATTCATGTACATATGTCCTTTGAATTATTTCCTTTAAGTATTAACAAATACATAAAAATAGTGGTGCTGCGGTAGCATTGTCGCCTCACAGTAAGACGCTGTCCGGTTCGATTCTCAGCTAGAGCATCTTTTCCGTGGAGACCTGCATGAATGGCCGTACCTTCATTGAAGGTTGTGCATCAGGGCTAGCAAATCGGCACGGAAAAATCAACTGCCAATCATTAGCAGACCGGAGTTCCGCTGTGGCGAGCCCTAACCAGGAAAAGCCGAAAGACACAACAACATTAACAAATACATAAAAAAAGGAGGGAAAATGTCCTTGTTGGTTAAGGGAAGTGAAGCTTTCTTCACATTCTATCTACGTTGCCATAGCAACAGTAAACAACGGCTGCAGTTTCTAAGGACACTGTGAACCTGCAAATTATATTTAACCTCACAGATAACAAATAATAAGAAAAAGTAATGCTGTTTAGCTATTAAATGAAAAACAACCCAAGCAAGGTAAAATAAATACATAACAGGACTATTTGTAGATATTTTATGATTTATCCTCATAGGATTACATATTCCTGGAAACACAACTGAAATGTTCCCAAACTACATGTGCACTGAAATGTAGCTGTTTGAGTAAAAAGTATTACTCAGTTTAATATGATTTCACAAGCTGTCTGCACTGTAAAAGTTACATTTTATATGCTACTTTCCCAAACTACATGTGCACTTAAATGTAGCTGCTTGATTAAAAAGTATTACTCAGTTTACCATGCTGATTTCACAAGATGTCTGCACTGTAAAAGTTACATTTTATATGTTATTTTCCCAAACTACATGCACTTAAATGTAGCTGTTTGATTAAAAAGTATTACTCAGTTTAACATGCTGATTTCACACGCTGTCTGCATTGTAAAGGTTACATTTTATATGTTACTCTCCCAAACTACATGTGCACTTAAATGTAGCTGCTTGATTAAAAAGTATTACTCAGTTTACCATGCTGATTTCTCAAGATGTCTGCACTGTAAAAGTTACATTTTATATGTTATTTTCCCAAACTACATGCACTTAAATGTAGCTGTTTGATTAAAAAGTATTACTCACTTTAACATGCTGATTTCACAAGCTGTCTGCACTGTAAAAGTTACATTTTATATGTTACTTTCCCAAACTACATGTGCACTGAAATGTAGCTGCTTGATTAAAAGTATTACTCAGTTTAACATGCTGATTTCACAAGCTGTCTGCACTGTAAAAGTTACATTTTATATGTTATTTTCCCAAACTACATGCACTTAAATGTAGCTGTTTGATTAAAAAGTATTACTCACTTTAACATGCTGATTTCACAAGCTGTCTGCACTGTAAAAGTTACATTTTATATGTTACTTTCCCAAACTACATGTGCACTGAAATGTAGCTGCTTGATTAAAAGTATTACTCAGTTTAACATGCTGATTTCACAAGCTGTCTGCACTGTAAAAGTTACATTTTATATGTTACTTTCCCAAACTACATGTGCACTGAAATGTAGCTGCTTGATTAAAAAGTATTACTCAGTTTAACATGCTGATTTCACAAGCTGTCTGCACTGTAAAAGTTACATTTTATATGTTACTTTCCCAAACTACATGTGCACTGAAATGTAGCTGCTTGATTAAAAAGTATTACTCACTTTAACATGCTGATTTCACAAGCTGTCTGCACTGTAAAAGTTACATTTTATATGTTACTTTCCCAAACTACATGTGCACTGAAATGTAGCTGCTTGATTAAAAAGTATTACTCAGTTTAACATGCTGATTTCACAAGCTGTCTGCACTGTAAAAGTTACATTTTATATGTTACTTTCCCAAACTACATGTGCACTGAAATGTAGCTGCTTGATTAAAAAGTATTACTCAGTTTAACATGCTGATTTCACAAGCTGTCTGCACTGTAAAGGTTACATTTATATGTTACTTTCCCAAACTACATGTGCACTGAAATGTAGCTGTTTGATTAAAAAGTATTACTCAGTTTAACATGCTGATTTCACAAGCTGTCTGCACTGTAAAAGTTACATTTTATATGTTACTTTCCCAAACTACATGTGCACTGAAATGTAGCTGCTTGATTAAAAAGTATTACTCAGTTTAACATGCTGATTTCACAAGCTGTCTGCACTGTAAAAGTTACATTTTATATGTTACTTTCCCAAACTACATGTGCACTGAAATGTAGCTGCTTGATTAAATGTATTACTCAGTTTAACATGCTGATTTCACAAGCTGTCTGCACTGTAAAAGTTACATTTTATATGTTACTTTCCCAAACTACATGTGCACTGAAATGTAGCTGCTTGATTAAAAGTATTACTCACTTTAACATGCTGATTTCACAAGCTGTCTGCACTGTAAAAGTTACATTTTATATGTTACTTTCCCAAACTACATGTGCACTGAAATGTAGCTGCTTGATTAAAAAGTATTACTCAGTTTAACATGCTGATTTCACAAGCTGTCTGCACTGTAAAGGTTACATTTTATATGTTACTTTCCCAAACTACATGTGCACTGAAATGTAGTTGCTTGATTAAAAAGTATTACTCAGTTTAACATGCTGATTTCACAAGCTGTCTGCACTGTAAAAGTTACATTTTATATGTTACTTTCCCAAACTACATGTGCACTGAAATGTAGCTGCTTGATTAAAAAGTACTACTCAGTTTAACATGCTGATTTCACAAGCTGTCTGCTCTGTAAAAGTTACATTTTATATGTTACTTTCCCAAACTACATGTGCACTGAAATGTAGCTGCTTGATTAAAAAGTATTACTCACTTTAGCATGCTGATTTCACAAGCTGTCTGCACTGTAACAGTCACATTTTATATGTTACTTTCCCAAACTACATGTGCACTGAATTGTAGCTGCTTGATTAAAAAGTATTCCTCAGTTTAACATGTTGATTTCACAAGCTGTCTGCACTGTAAAGGTTACATTTATATGTTACTTTCCCAAACTACATGTGCACTGAAATGTAGCTGTTTGATTAAAAAGTATTACTCAGTTTAACATGCTGATTTCACAAGCTGTCTGCACTGTAAAGGTTACGTTTTATATGTTACTTTCCCAAACTACATGTGCACTGAAATGTAGCTGCTTGATTAAAAAGTATTACTCACTTTAACATGCTGATTTCACAAGTTGTATGCACTGTAAAAGTTACATTTTATATGTTACTTTCCCAAACTACATGTGCACTGAAATGTAGCTGCTTGATTAAAAAGTATTACTCACTTTAACATGCTGATTTCACAAGTTGTCTGCACTGTAAAAGTTATATTTTATATGTTACTTTCCCAAACTACATGTGCACTGAAATGTAGCTGCTTGATTAAAAAGTATTACTCACTTTAACATGCTGATTTCACAAGTTGTATGCACTGTAAAAGTTACATTTTATATGTTACTTTCCCAAACTACATGTGCACTGAAATGTAGCTGCTTGATTAAAAAGTATTACTCACTTTAATATGCTGATTTCACAAGCTGTATGCACGGTAAAAGTTACATTTTATATGTTACTTTCCCAAACTACATGTGCACTGAAATGTAGCTGCTTGATTAAAAAGTATTACTCAGTTTAACATGCTGATTTCACAAGCTGTCTGCACGGTAAAAGTTACATTTTATATGTTACTTTCCCAAACTACATGTGCACTGAAATGTACCTGCTTGATTAAAAAGTATTACTCACTTTAACATGCTGATTACACAAGCTGTCTGCTCTGTAAAAGTCACATTTTATATGTTACTTTCCCAAACTACATGTGCACTTAAATGTAGCTGCTTGATTAAAAGTATTACTCAGTTTAACATGCTGATTTCACAAGCTGTCTGCACTGTAAAAGTTACATTTTATATGTTACTTTCCCAAACTACATGTGCACTTAAATGTAGCTGCTTGATTAAAGAGTATTACTCACTTTAACATGCTGATTTCACAAGCTGTCTGCACTGTAAAAGTTACATTTTATATGTTACTTTCCCAAACTACATGTGCACTGAAAAGTAGCTGCTTGATTAAAAAGTATTACTCAGTTTAACATGCTGATTTCACAAGCTGTCTGCACTGTAAAAGTTACATTTTATATGTTACTTTCCCAAACTACATGTGCACTTAAATGTAGCTGCTTGATTAAAAAGTATTACTCAGTTTAACATGCTGATTTCACAAGCTGTCTGCACTGTAAAGGTTACATTTATATGTTACTTTCCCAAACTACATGTGCACTGAAATGTAGCTGCTTGATTAAAAAGTATTACTCACTTTAACATGCTTTCACAAGGTGTCTGCATTGTAAAAGTCACATTTTATATGTTACTTTCCCAAACTACATGTGCACTGAAAAGTAGCTGCTTGATTAAAAAGTATTACTCACTTTAACATGCTGATTTCACAAGTTGTATGCACTGTAAAAGTTACATTTTATATGTTACTTTCCCAAACTACATGTGCACTGAAATGTAGCTGCTTGATTAAAAAGTATTACTCACTTTAACATGCTGATTTCACAAGCTGTCTGCACTGTAAAAGTTACATTTTATATGTTACTTTCCCAAACTACATGTGCACTGAAATGTAGCTGCTTGATTAAAAAGTATTACTCACTTTAACATGCTGATTTCACAAGCTGTCTGCACTGTAAAAGTTACATTTTATATGTTACTTTCCCAAACTACATGTGCACTGAAATGTAGCTGCTTGATTAAAAAGTATTACTCAGTTTAACATGCTGATTTCACAAGCTGTCTGCACTGTAAAAGTTACATTTTATATGTTACTTTCCCAAACTACATGTGCACTGAAATGTAGCTGCTTGATTAAAAGTATTACTCAGTTTAACATGCTGATTTCACAAGCTGTCTGCACTGTAAAAGTTACATTTTATATGTTACTTTCCCAAACTACATGTGCACTGAAATGTAGCTGCTTGATTAAAAAGTATTACTCAGTTTAACATGCTGATTTCACAAGCTGTCTGCACTGTAAAAGTTACATTTTATATGTTACTTTCCCAAACTACATGTGCACTGAAATGTAGCTGCTTGATTAAAAGTATTACTCAGTTTAACATGCTGATTTCACAAGCTGTCTGCACTGTAAAAGTTACATTTTATATGTTACTTTCCCAAACTACATGTGCACTGAAATGTAGCTGCTTGATTAAAAAGTATTACTCAGTTTAACATGCTGATTTCACAAGCTGTCTGCACTGTAAAAGTTACATTTTATATGTTACTTTCCCAAACTACATGTGCACTGAAATGTAGCTGCTTGATTAAAAGTATTACTCACTTTAACATGCTGATTTCACAAGCTGTCTGCACTGTAAAAGTTACATTTTATATGTTACTTTCCCAAACTACATGTGCACTGAAATGTAGCTGCTTGATTAAAAGTATTACTCAGTTTAACATGCTGATTTCACAAGCTGTCTGCACTGTAAAAGTTACATTTTATATGTTACTTTCCCAAACTACATGTGCACTGAAATGTAGCTGCTTGATTAAAAGTATTACTCAGTTTAACATGCTGATTTCACAAGCTGTCTGCACTGTAAAAGTTACATTTTATATGTTACTTTCCCAAACTACATGTGCACTTAAATGTAGCTGCTTGATTAAAAGTATTACTCAGTTTAACATGCTGATTTCACAAGCTGTCTGCACTGTAAAAGTTACATTTTATATGTTACTTTCCCAAACTACATGTGCACTTAAATGTAGCTGCTTGATTAAAAAGTATTACTCACTTTAACATGCTGATTTCACAAGCTGTCTGCACTGTAAAAGTTACATTTTATATGTTACTTTCCCAAACTACATGTGCACTGAAATGTAGCTGCTTGATTAAAAGTATTACTCAGTTTAACATGCTGATTTCACAAGCTGTCTGCACTGTAAAAGTTACATTTTATATGTTACTTTCCCAAACTACATGTGCACTGAAATGTAGCTGCTTGATTAAAAAGTATTACTCAGTTTAACATGCTGATTTCACAAGCTGTCTGCACTGTAAAAGTTACATTTTATATGTTACTTTCCCAAACTACATGTGCACTGAAATGTAGCTGCTTGATTAAAAAGTATTACTCAGTTTAACATGCTGATTTCACAAGCTGTCTGCACTGTAAAAGTTACATTTTATATGTTACTTTCCCAAACTACATGTGCACTTAAATGTAGCTGCTTGATTAAAAGTATTACTCAGTTTAACATGCTGATTTCACAAGCTGTCTGCACTGTAAAAGTTACATTTTATATGTTACTTTCCCAAACTACATGTGCACTTAAATGTAGCTGCTTGATTAAAAGTATTACTCAGTTTAACATGCTGATTTCACAAGCTGTCTGCACTGTAAAAGTTACATTTTATATGTTACTTTCCCAAACTACATGTGCACTGAAAAGTAGCTGCTTGATTAAAAAGTATTACTCAGTTTAACATGCTGATTTCACAAGCTGTCTGCACTGTAAAAGTTACATTTTATATGTTACTTTCCCAAACTACATGTGCACTTAAATGTAGCTGCTTGATTAAAAGTATTACTCAGTTTAACATGCTGATTTCACAAGCTGTCTGCACTGTAAAAGTTACATTTTATATGTTACTTTCCCAAACTACATGTGCACTGAAATGTAGCTGCTTGATTAAAAGTATTACTCAGTTTAACATGCTGATTTCACAAGCTGTCTGCACTGTAAAAGTTACATTTTATATGTTACTTTCCCAAACTACATGTGCACTTAAATGTAGCTGCTTGATTAAAAAGTATTACTCAGTTTAACATGCTGATTTCACAAGCTGTCTGCACTGTAAAAGTTACATTTTATATGTTACTTTCCCAAACTACATGTGCACTTAAATGTAGCTGCTTGATTAAAAGTATTACTCAGTTTAACATGCTGATTTCACAAGCTGTCTGCACTGTAAAAGTTACATTTTATATGTTACTTTCCCAAACTACATGTGCACTTAAATGTAGCTGCTTGATTAAAAAGTATTACTCAGTTTAACATGCTGATTTCACAAGCTGTCTGCACTGTAAAAGTTACATTTTATATGTTACTTTCCCAAACTACATGTGCACTGAAATGTAGCTGCTTGATTAAAAAGTATTACTCAGTTTAACATGCTGATTTCACAAGCTGTCTGCACTGTAAAAGTTACATTTTATATGTTACTTTCCCAAACTACATGTGCACTTAAATGTAGCTGCTTGATTAAAAAGTATTACTCAGTTTAACATGCTGATTTCACAAGCTGTCTGCACTGTAAAAGTTACATTTTATATGTTACTTTCCCAAACTACATGTGCACTGAAATGTAGCTGCTTGATTAAAAAGTATTACTCAGTTTAACATGCTGATTTCACAAGCTGTCTGCACTGTAAAAGTTACATTTTATATGTTGCTTTCCCAAACTACATGTGCACTTAAATGTAGCTGCTTGATTAAAAAGTATTACTCAGTTTAACATGCTGATTTCACAAGCTGTCTGCACTGTAAAAGTTACATTTTATATGTTACTTTCCCAAACTACATGTGCACTGAAATGTAGCTGCTTGATTAAAAAGTATTACTCAGTTTAACATGCTGATTTCACAAGCTGTCTGCACTGTAAAAGTTACATTTTATATGTTACTTTCCCAAACTACATGTGCACTGAAATGTAGCTGCTTGATTAAAAAGTATTACTCAGTTTAACATGCTGATTTCACAAGCTGTCTGCACTGTAAAAGTTACATTTTATATGTTACTTTCCCAAACTACATGTTCACTTAAATGTAGCTGCTTGATTAAAAAGTATTACTCAGTTTAACATGCTGATTTCACAATCTGTCTGCACTATAAAAGTTTCATTTTATATGTTACTTTCCCAAACTACATGTGAACTTAAATGTAGCTGCTTGATTAAAAAGTATTACTCAGTTTAACATGCTGATTTCTCAAGCTGTCTGCACTGTAAAAGTTACATTTTATATGTTACTTTCCCAAACTACATGTACACTTAAATGTAGCTGCTTGATTAAAAAGTATTACTCAGTTTAACATGCTGATTTCACATGCTGTCTGCACTGTAAAAGTTACATTTTATATGTTACTTTCCCAAACTACATGTGCTCTGAAATGTAGCTGCTTGATTAAAAAGTATTACTCAGTTTAACGTGCTGATTTCATAAGCTGTCTGCACGGTAAAAGTTACATTTTATATGTTACTTTTCCAAACTACATGTGCACTTAAATGTAGCTGCTTGATTAAAAAGTATTACTCAGTTTAACATGCTGATTTCACACGCTGTCTGCATTGTAAAAGTTACATTTTATATGTTGCTTTCCCAAACTACATGTGCACTTAAATGTAGCTGTTTGATTAAAAAGTATTACTCAGTTTAACATGTTGATTTCACAAGCTGTCTGCACTGTAAAAGTTACATTTTATATGTTACTTTCCCAAACTACATGTGCACTTAAATGTAGCTGCTTGATTAAAAAGTATTACTCAGTTTAACATGCTGATTTCACAAGCTGTCTGCTCTGTAAAAGTTACATTTTATATGTTATTTGAAGTTGTCAGTCTCTAGTGCACATGAAAAGATAACATATTACTTTTTACAGCATGTTACCTTTGCAGTTACCTCACACTCTGTACAGACTCACTTGGTAACTGATAGCTATTTATTTAAAATTTCAGTTTTAAATATTAAATGTGCCCTTGAAATGCTATTGACATTTTAACAAAATATAATCTGAACTGTAAAATGAATGACTTGAAAAAGTGAAGTAATGCATAGATTTCAAAGACAGTTCTTGAGACTACAGTAAAAGTAAAAATGTATATTCACAAGGAAGTATCGAAATGTTTTAGTCTTCCAGTTAAAATAGCTTACTGTCAACATTTTGCTATATCAGAAAGTTTGAAGAGCTTGGAAATTACTGTTATTTGTCTTTATAATGATTATCAGACAGATGTTAGTCTCTGCTTTGTTTATTGAATTGTGACACGTTTATGAGGAAAAGGGGATTCAATTAAATGTTATTACAACAGTTATTAGATTAATGGTGGTCACTGTTATGTTTAATGGGTTATGGGGCATGTTAACGATTAACTCTGAAATGTTTCATTTATATACATACTGTCAGTTGAATTATTTCCTATAATATTAGCATAATATATAAAAGGAAGGAAAAATGTGCTGTTGCTTGTGTGAAGTGAAGCCTTCTTTACATTCTATTAGCCTCGTGAACTATTTCTGTTTTTTTAACACTCATTGATTTGGAACTGCTATATTTGCATTTGAACCTGCTGGATTCTTTGGTTGTTAGAAACTCAATGATTGCACTGATTGTAGCAGCATTACAGTGGAGTCAGAACACAATTTAGTTCGAAGCATTTTCAGAAAATCCTTGCATAAAACTGCAGCAGCACATCTACTGAAGATGTTATTGGCCCAAACCAGCAGCTGGATTAATACTTTGCTATAAACCTGTGGTCTGTTTTTATAGAGATATTACTACTGAGTACATTACAAAACTGTTAAGCTCATACACATTACTGATACTTGAGCAGACCATATCTAAATGAGTTCAAATAAAATTTACTGGAAAACGCTCTAGAAAGGCTATGGATAACATCACATTTGCAGATGTCAGCAGTGAAAATATGGCAGAAGCTAAAAGTCTGTACTAGAGATGTTAGAGCTTCAGTTGTTGTTATGATATGTCAGTACAGCATGATGGTGTGAAATCAGTGTACTGTATTTATCAAATTATATTTTCCATACAGTGACTGGCTATCACATTTTCAGAGTTTGCAGCTTATCTCAATAACAACTATGTGGTGTGTAATGTCACATCTCTGGTAGCCTACACATACCTTGCACTTCAGAGCATTTTCTGAAAAAAAAAACGTAAAAAGCATAAGACAGACACATGTAAATATTTTGTGAAGAATAAAAGCTATTCAAACTGTGCAAATAGCAAAGTAGTGAATATTCTTTACAGTGAAAAGAGGGCATTCAAAGCCTTTTCCATGAATACTGCAGTATATTATAATGCACACAAACCCAAATTATATTTTTGTAAACTTTCACAAACAGATTTTCATATCTTGAAAACTATGCACCTTAAACATACATTGCTAGAACTTTTGTGTTAAGCAGAGATAGGCTTTCACACGACAACAAGGAATTCCTGTATAAGTGCATGTTTTTGGGATATTTAGAGAAGTAGAAAAACGTATATTTAATGGTATAATTAGCAATACAATTAATACTGGATATATCTTAAGATGTGCAACTGAGAGTTCAAATATCAAATCGACTTTCTTCAACAAAATGTAAGGAATGATGGTTGTGAAGCCTATTGTCCTTCAACAGTTTGTAACTCACTTGGTTTATGAAGTATTATGTACATATGGAAATATTGCATATCTTCATAATTATCAACAAACAACTAATAATACTTCCAGTATAATGTGATATAAACCAACATTTCAGTGAATTGTCCTTTCTCCCACATTGGTGTTTTACACCACAGGCCTCAATAAAATACAAGTCTTTTGGTTATGAAAATCTGAACATAATAAGAAAATATAAATATTACGTGCCAAAGAAAGATTAATTTTGCCACTTCAGGACATTCTAGATTCACAATCTTAGTGGCATTTTGTTAATAAATGCTTTTCCTTTTTAATACTGCCTGTTATTAGCCGGTAAGTCACTTAGTTAAAGAAGACAGACCCAAAACATTTCTGGATGCCATAAGGAGATACGGATATGAACTGGAAGTATACAGAAGAAGTGTGATATGCTTGACTGAGTTATATGTAGGAATGTAATTGTTTCTGTTATTTGTGTGAAGTACGCTGTCTAACATACCTAAATCATATCTGGTCAAAAGTAAGTGCAATGAAAGAATGCATGATCATGTACTGGTGTAATATAGCTATATAAATGCAGCAATTAGTTTAAAACTGTGAAGTCTGTGCTCCAGTTAAGAATCAAAATCAGAAAGAAAACCTCACATCCCATGATATTCCTTCACTGTTTTTGCTGCAAGAAGGAGCAGACTTACTCAGTTATAAAATCTGTATTTTCTTCTAATGTGGGCTTAATTTTTTTTGAAACAATTTTATTTCTGTGACACTCACCTGCGATTAATACCCAGAAATATACTTATTTTTCTGAGGCAAATGTTGTATCTGACAATGGTCTTTAATTTGTGAGTCAGGAATTTCATAAATGTGTCAACGGGAATTTATGCATATTATGTCACAGTTTAGGTATCCTCATCCAATGGGCCACTTGAAAGAATTATCCAAACTGTTAAAAATATCAGCAGATTGCAACTTAAAAATTCTCCATTAGAGAAAGGCTGTTTTACAGTCTATTGGACTGACCCAGTAAAACTACTTTGGGTCAGTGTCAAAAGACAAAATTGCCTGCATTATTTTGTATGGTTGCAGCAAATGGTAATTAGCTTGCAATAGAATTGTTACTGAAGAAATTATAATAAACCAGCAAAGAGTCTGCCTGCTTTAAACCAATAGGAAAGAGTAAAAGACAGGTCAAGTAACCACTAGTTGTACAATCTAGTTTTGGTCAAGTAAGCACTAGTTGTAAAATCTAGTTTTGGTCAAGTAAGCACTAGTTGTAAAATCTAGTTTTGGTCAAGTAAGCACTAGTTGTAAAATCTAGTTTTGGTAATACATTTCAGATACAAGTCACTGTGTGAGGACTTTCTGTTTCTCCTAAATCTTATTAGATAAAATGCTGTATTCACAGAAACAGAACATATCCGTGTAGATTACCACTTGTCCAAATGCATCCAGATGATTCTCAGTCTCCAAATGGGTTATTTTGGCACCTTCTCACAAGTCCTGAGTCTAACATGAGGTCTTTGAGTCTACAGGGTATTGTATAAATTAAGTTACCTCAATCTCAGATCCACAATGTTGCAAAGCCAAGTGTAAATTGCAAGATTAGTAACTATATTAAATCTGATAATGATTGTAAATATACCAGATATGAAAGGTTGCTTAAAAATCACTCAGATATGAGACAATGCAAACATAAGGATCTTATTCACGATGCTTTTATTGTGCTTTGTCGTGATCACATGGCTCAGCTAGTGTGGTGTCAGATTACAGTATTATTACAGAACCAGAATGACTAATTAAATGTAGTGTAGTGAATATATATATATTTATATATACATACATGAGGACAGGAGAGCCTTTAAAGTAAGGGGGTGCACCATACAGTAGTATGTGAAATGGAAGTTATAGCTAATCGTTTCGGCAAGTCATGTGAAATTGGGGTAAACGCCAGATGCTAGAACAGCTTTGAGCAACAAGCAGCTCTGTGTGCACGAATACCTCTTCATTTGTCTAGTTTGTTAATGTGTTGTCTTCAAAAATATACAAAGATTAAAGCACCTTGTGAACCGGGGATCTAATAGTAGATATTTTCACTACGCTTTTACAGCCTCTACTATCAGTTTGCTTCCAGATGAAGAACTTGAAACCAGAACTGAATGTTATGAATCAAACTGGCAAATCCTTTTACTCTTGTCTCTTTCCAAAGTGCTAGAAAACACTATCCGCACATTTGTAGGAAAAGGTACAACATGGCGATCTTAGTACTTTCACTTCTCACACCAGTTACAAGCAAAGGATGAAGAAAAACTAAGTTGAATTGCTTAGTCTGAGGTTTTCAGCTGAGTGCTGCCTCAAAGCATTTGAATGAAGGTGGTCTGTGTAATCTAAATGAAACTACTCTGCCCTGGTTCACAAGCTGTCAACACAATGAAGCTTTTACAATACTTGTAAGACATGACTATTCATCATTTCCACCATCTTCCATTTAAGTCAGGAGCTTTACAACCATCATTCCTAGAGTGGTTTTCTTTACACTTCTACAGTAGCCATTTGTTTCCGTAAAACAAATATACTGTTACATGCCAATGATACAGCCATTTGGATATTTGACCATTCAGTAAAGTGGCCAACTCTTCCTAGAAAATTAAATGTTGCAAGTGTGTGAGTGCCTGAGTCAGCCAAGCTTGCAGGTCCGATTCTAAGTGTGTTAGGGGGTGGCAGCAGCTCATTGCTCATCATTGTCAGTGATCCCCTTTTAACATGTTTACAGAGGGCTGACACGTGTGACGACTGGGGAAAGATGGGCGAAGGCTGCCAGCCTAGTCAAATAGAATTTGATACATAATTCTATCATTTGTATATATAAATGTAAAATACAGGCGTGTGTTCTTAAATGAAAGAAAACACTGTAAAATGTGAACTTCAAGATTGTTGCAACATTGCCATCTGCTGTAAGGAAAACCAAGCCAAGCATTTCAAATGTTCTTTGAAGTTACAATTATTTAAATGGTGATGCCAAAGTGACTGGCTGAACACATTCTTTCTATTGTCTTAACTTAAGGAATGACTGCTGGAGTGTACATGTGAAATGTCTTTTATTGTTGTAGTTTCCTGAGCAGGTGTTAGCTTGCTAAATAATGCAGTTTGTTGGCCTGGGAACTCCAGACTAAGTGTCAAAATGATGTAATGTGAATACTGGGAAAACCTAAGTGTCAACTTAATTTGGGAGGGCCTTAGCAAAGCTGTTTGTTAGTGTTTTTAAAAACTATTGTTCAGTGAATGACTGTAAGCATTTTTGTCTTGAACCATCAACCCCAGCACTGCTTATGCTCTATATGTCTGTAAGTAGGATTGTAGCACTGTATTTTCTTTTAAGAATGGCTAAAGATTAGAAAGTTAGATTGTGTTTTTCTTTGACATCAGACCTGTCCTACTGTATTATTTTAAGTGTTTGTGTGATCTCTGAACTCTTAGATATCTCTGTGGTGTAGTAGTATTGTCTGGTGTTTTTAATTATTTATTATTAAATATTTTTAAAACCTTTACCTGTGGCTGGTTTGTGTAGAGATAAGTAGGCCCTAGAGCACATTGCATATTTATAGAGTTTATTGTAATAAGCCACTCTAATAAGCCTTAGACTGAATAGTCACATTACCAATTGGCTAATAATATTGCACAGTAATAAGTGGACACCCTTTTAAGGGCCTTTTAAAAGCTGATATTATTAACTGGGTGGTGGCAGTAATTACTACCATATAGTCTGGGTAAAGGGTCACACCTAGAGAATCTGTGTCAGCCTTTCCAAGGAGTGTCTGTGAAGTTGTATAAATACTTATCTCAAAGTGTGGGTGTGTGTCAGCTACCTGGGCAGGGACACGAAGCACTGGTTGGACAGAGATGGTACTGGAGGTTAGCTTGCCAGGTAGGCTGAGATCTGGACCCTATAGCTGTGCCAATTGGGAGTCTTATTGGGGACCTAGGGAGCAAGGGAGCAACCAGCCCCAAACTGACTGTGATCTCTGTGTGCACTTAAGGGAAATTGTACTTTGCTGTGTGTATTTGTTTCCTCTTCTATGAGACGACCTCCCTGGTGTTAGTGGTGAGGATTGAGGCTCCTTGATTGCTGGGCCAGGGCACAGTCGTCACAACATGAACATTAGTCTGTCAGCAGCGATCCCCTTTTAGCAGGTTTACAGAGGGTTGACACATGAACATTAGCCTGTCAGGAGCGATCCCCTTTGAGTTTATATTATAAGATCGATGGTTGAAAACATTGAACAACATATGGGCGACACCATATGGTCGATGTCGTCAAATGTTGACCTTATGAAAACACAAAAAGAAAAAAAAAGAAAGAAGTACCCTAACGGGTTTAGGCAGAGGGGCAAGCCCCCTGCACCTCTCATGTGGGGGGCTTTGCCCCCCACCCCCGCTACTTAAATATACCAACTCCGAGACCGCACTACATTGCAGTAAATGGAAATCTCCCCTTATGGAGATTTCCATTTACACGCTCGAGATTCTGAGCATTCGATATTCTCGTGTCGACAATGTCAGATTTGACACTGTCGGCTTTTGAGAATATAATATAGACCCTCCCCTTTTAACAGGTTTACAGAGGGTTGACACATGAACATCAGTCAATGTCACCAAATCACCTCGCAGCTTGATGGAGCATTTCAGCATTCAGTGCGTGAGTTTCTGGAAAGGTGCAGCTATTTGTATACTTTGAGGCATGTTAAGATTTGGCATTCACAAAACGTGCAAAAACTTTACACAAAGTGTAAGTTATTTCTAGTACTTGCTTTAAGGATGCACATCTAATTTCCAAAGAAGGCAGAACAGTTCCAGTACCACTGTAATACCGGTACCATCCATTTTCTAATAACTCATGTTGTCAGTGTCACATAGATGCCAGAGCATATTCCAGCAACCAAAAGACACGTGGAATTAAAACATATTTAGGACAGGGATCACCAAAATGAACACACATTTTTGCTCACATACTGTTTCCATATTTACGTGCAATTTGCAGAATGCCAGTTCACCTAATGAAAATATTCGGAAGGGAAGGAAGCAAGAGCACCTTAAAAATCAACACAGACACGTGGAGATCATGCAGATTCCAGCAAGAAGGAGCCCCAGCTTTGAACTAAATCAGCAGCTGTATATGCAAATAGAAGCAAAGGCTGTCTAATGTACTGAACAAAATCTGTCATTTTATTATTACTATTAAAGAGAGCACAGTTGTCTAACCCTTTAAATGGCTTCCTATTCATCAAACTGTCCAAAATCTAACTGGTACTTTAATCAATAAACTGTTAAATTTAATCCTTTATACTTCACTAATCAGAAGGCTAAATATTCAGAATAAGGCCCAAAACTGTGCTCTCCAACTACACATCAGTTTTACAACAAGCAAATCCTTAGTACTCTCCAGAGTGCAGCCCAAAGGCTTTCTTCTGCTTTGGATCTAGGTTGAAGAATTCAGTTCAAGCAGTTATGAGGATTGTACCTATTAATTAATTTCTACAAATCTTTTGGGTTTCTAACACCATGATGGAAATATACCTCATTCCTAAGTGAAAGTATTATTACACTTTATGAAATTAATATTGTTTCAATCTTTGATGTTAGCCAGAAGTACTCTTTGCAGCACCCACAGTGTGCCCACTAATGATTCCTTCTGCAGTTAATATGAAGTTAGATATATCTGTAACATATCTAAGTATGATTGTAGATTCTCTTTTTATAAGATCCATTGCTCCTACTACTTCTGGAACTGTCTGGAAATCCTTCTTCCACATTGTCCTTGTTTCTGTCTGCAAATCCTGGTATTCTATAACTTTGTGTCTCACTGTATGTTAAACACTATAGTCACTGGGTGTAGCAATTTCAATAATCAATGCTACTTTTGCTTTCTTTTCATTGACTACTATATCTGGTTTTCTTGCATCTGTGTTTTGAACTGCTGGTAATGGATGATCCCATGTGATATAAACTTCATCATTTTCTATGATGCTTTGTGGCTCATGTTTCCAGTGTTTTCTCAGTTACTTCAATATAATAATGTTTGCACAATCCCCAGCCCAACCGTCTCGCCACATTATAGTGCCTTTCAGTATACTGGCCTTCTGCCATTAATATATCACACACAGCAACAGGATGTGCTATGATTTCCAGTTCTGTTCTACAAAACCTACATTTGTCTGTTTCTCCCACATGTTCAATGGACTTTGTAAACCAGCATCTAAGTAGTCCAGTATCTTGGGCTGCCAATATTAACCTTTCATCTTTTGTTTTAAATTCACCTCTCCTTAACCATTCCTCCATCTGATCGTGATTAACATGAGGTTGTTCTAAGAGTTTTCTATACTTGCAACTATATTTATGCATTTTCCACATTTCTTGCCTTCTCATCTGATCCTTCACCTTATCTTCTTTCATTTGTTTTTTGACACATTCAATTGCTGGCTGATTTTTACCTACTTTTAGTTTGATTTCCATTCCTGCTTGACACCAATATAACAGGGAAGTTATCTTACACTTATTCTCCTCATGTTTCAAAACTTTCACTACATTTGGGTCTTGTGAGGTCAGCAGATAAGTATGCAGTCCCACTATTGCAGATCTATACATGTAGTCAGTTTTGAGGAGGCCCGTACCTCCTTCAAAACGGGGAATATATAATATTGGTATACACTGATTTTAATAAATCATTTGATGAGCATGAAGCATCCTTCTTGTTTTCCTGTCCAAATTATCCAACACCTTTTTGGGCAAATCAGTCACTCCAAAACTGTAAGTTAGGACAGGAAGAGCAAATTGTTAAGTCTTCTAAAATATTCCTTACTGAGCTTTATTCACCTTTGTTCATGTTTTATTGCTGATCCTTCCTCACTTCTCAAATATTATACATATCCTCTTGCTCAAGTTATTTTATATCACATTCTTTTCCCAAACTGATGTTATCCTGCTGCTGCAGTTTTCCTGCTTTAAAGGTTGCTTTTGCACATTTATCTAGACCAAATGACATTCTTATATCATCTGAAAATGTTTTAACCACTTGCAGTTGTGCTTTCAGTTCCTCATCTGATGATCTATACAGTTTTAAGTCATCCACAAAAAGAAGATGAGAAGTCTTTACACTTTGTTGTTTTCTGGGAGCCAAATTATAGCCATGGCCTAAGCTGTCAATGGGTTAAGGGCTGATGTATATGTCTTCACCTGACAGTGGAAATCCTTTTCAAAACTGAGGTCAAGTAAAGCTACCATGGTACAACTGCCTACAAAGGAAAAGCAGGCAAGATTAGCTTTGCTCATCCATATTAAACTTCCCTTACAGTTATTGATGCCTCTAGTTAAGATGGTGCCACAATGATCTGTGTAAAGTAATTAAAAATGTATATCTATACTCTGATTGCTAATCTTATTTATATATAATATATTATCAATGCTTTCCTTTTCTGAAGCTTGCTATGATGTATATATTTTCTATAACTGAAGGCATATTATAATATATTTATTTATTTTTTCTTTTGTATTTCTCTGTAACGAAATCATGGCCAAACAAAAAGGCCAGTGCCACCCAATCCACCAATCTTTAAAATAAAAACAAAATCAAAAAAATGTCCATACCCTGAATAGAAATCATATACTTATGACTTATACATAAATCAAATGTAATGCAGTTTTGCAATCCAATATACTAATATGTCCATGCAAACTTGCATTTGTTACCTATACAGAGAAGGTGAATTCACACTTACCCTTGTCAGTTGTTAGTAAAGGCTGAGTCATGAAAAACACACACGGTAACCCACGAAGGCGAAGCAATGAAGCTCTTGGACAGTGCTCCAAATAACACA
>NC_056749.1:37393550-37413550 GCF_019279795.1 Protopterus annectens
TTCAGAAAATTATGTTTTTCTGGCAAATTAGTGGCAAATCATTAAAGACTAAAGTTAGAAAATAATGACAGACATTTGAATTTCAGACTTCATACTCTTTGGAAAATTCATGCTAATGCAAATTTTCTAAGTTTGTAAGAGCAATATTTAAAAATGGTCCCAATTTTTGGGCCTTTGTCCCACTTTTATTTATGGCTTTGTCCAGATTTCCTGCTCTAAGAGGTTGAGAGGTATGATACAGAAGCTTGGTGTACTGTTAGGCAAAGTTACAAATACTGGCATAAATTTCTGGCATATGTGTATGTGTTTGTGCTTATTTGCAAAACCCTTCACTTGTATGTGTTAATATGGCAGATGGATTTCGAAAGCCCTTACCATTTGTATTTTATCAGTATATTTCAGAGAACTGGAGAATATTTGAGCAAGAGTACAATAATTTTATACAAGCAGTTTATTCATATAAAGATGCATGCACCGGGGCATTCATTTTGCTAAACCTAGATGGGTCAGGGGCCACTGAAAGAGGGCATTCATTTGTGTATGCAACAGCAATATATGAGGGAGAAGGTGAAAACCGTCATATTGTTGCACAGGCTGAATCAAAGGAAGACCTTGAGTATTTGAAGCGCAAGTGCAGAGAAATGTGTAACCCCCAGACAAATATTACATTAGAGAGGCGTTTGTTTTACATGAGAGATCAGTAACCAGGGGAAACTTTTGGAGTTTTGAGTGTAACCATTGATAACCATCTGAACTTTGAGGAACAAATTAACACTTCTATTAAAGCTGTTAATAAAAAAATTGGGACACTCTATAGAATTAGATCCTTCCTGAACCCAGCAGCCAGGAAAACTATTGCACAAACCCACCTACTCTCCACCCTTTTTTATGCTTCAGCTATATTCACCACACTCTCTAAAAATAACATCAACAAACTCTCTACCTGTTATAACAGTATAGCCAGATTCATTAATGCTACACCCTTCAGAACTCACCATTGTCACAACCTTAAACAACTAAACTGGCTAGAACTAAATAACCACCTATTGTATCAACAATTACTCATCATTCATAAAGCCCTTCATTTCCCCGAAAATACTCCCAGCCTAGCATACCTCATTTCTCCATACAAGAACCTAACCACACTTCGTTCTGCAAATAAGTTCCTTGTATCCATAACTAAATCATACAATAAAGCTGGAGATGCTTTATTTTTTAATTCCATTGGTAAAATATGGAATCAACTCCCTCAGAATATAACTAGTCTTGGGTCTACCTCTCTATTCAAAAAACAAATCAAAGAACATCTTATTTCACATTGGCTATGTCCCTGTACCAATCCCGACTGAAACATATTCTAAATATAACTAATTTTTTTTTTTTTTTTTTTTTTTTTTTTATCTTCTCACTAAGCCCCTACCTGATGCCTTTCTGGAGATGAGATTTAATCTTAAGTTATGCCTTAAATTAGTCTATCCTTAGTTTTTTTTTTTTTTTTATATCCTACTATGTTACTAGTAGAACTAGACTTGTACATTTTAAATTTGTTTGTTATTCTCTCTTGAAATGTAAGACTGATAAGTTTCTGAAATGTTATTGCCTTGCCTCTCTTGTACCATTTAGAAATCTATGTAGAAAATCTTTGATGTATTGTTAAATATTTTTTTGCTTTATTTATATTCATCACTGTAATTTTAAATGTACTGGAGCTTTTCTCCCCGGGCCTCTACTGTAAACGGATATATATCCAGCTAGACTAGCCCGGTCAACAAATGTAAAATAAATAAATAAATAAATTTATATAACTGACCTGAGAAAAAAAGCCAAAATGTGCCGGTTTGGTGACTTAAAAGATGAGTTAATAAAAGACAGGCTCATGTGTGGTATTAGTATTGCTGCTGTGAGAAAGATTTTGCTTTGCAATAGTGATTTAACTTAAGTAAAGCCAGTGAGATTTGTCAAATCCATGAAGTTACAGAAAAATGCATCAGTATGTTTGCAAGCGACAAAAGCATGGCTTCAATAGGCTCCAGAACAAATGTAGATAATATGCAACACGTGGCAAACAGAAGTAGGTCTAAGCACATGGCAGCCACAACCCCTGCTGGTTCACCGGGGAAATCATATAGCTTTCCTGCAAATTCTAAGACCAGTTCAGTTAAAGGAGTATGCTCAGTGCAGTACAAACATGAATTAGCAAAACCCAAGTCCAGCTTTATTATTAACTGTTGCAATTGTGGTGCCAATCATGAGTCTAAAAGAGAGAAATGCTTAGCATTTGGTCAGCAATGTCACAAGTGTAAAAAATGGAACCATTTTCAAAAGTATTGCAAATCAAGCAAACCCCACACAGTTGTAAAGAAGGGTCGCACAAAAAAGCAAATTTATCAAGTAGAATTGCAACAGTTCACTTTCTATGTTGATGGTGTATCAGTGATTGGAGAAAGAGTTGATGCAGTGAATTTATTGGCAAAGAGCAAAGTGTTTTGTACAGTCTGAAACAATAGTAAATCCACAAAGCTTAAAGTAGACACTGGTTCAAAGTGTAATGTTATATCAGCAGACATATTTGCTAAAGTGAGAAGTAATGAACAACTCAGTGTGGCCAGTAATTAGAAACTTGTTGCATATGGAGATGAAGAAATTCAAGACTGAAGGCTCAGTAGTGCTTTCATGTTATTTGGCCAGGAACTATTACAGCTTGTTATTCTATGTAGTCCAAAGACCTGTACAGTCACTGTTAGGTCTCAAAGACAGTTTGAGAATGAATCTTTTTTTTTACCAAAGAAGTTCATCATATATCCTAGTTCCAGTTTTTCTGAAGCCATTTTTTCAGAGTATGCTGATGTTTTCAATGACAAGTTGGGCAAACTTCCAATTGCGTATTCACTCCAGTAGTCAGACCAGAAGAAGAGTTCAGATAGCTATGCAGGATAAATTCAAGGCTCAGTTGGATAAAATGGTACCGCAAGGTGTAATTTGTCCATTTACAGAACCAACTGAATGGGTGTCATCTATGGTAGCAGCTCACAAAAAAGGCTCAGACAAAATCAGAATATGTATTGACCCAAGAGATCTGAAGAGGCTGCATCATCCAATGTGTACGGTTAAAGAGGTCGCAGCTCTAATACCGAATGCCACTGTTTTTTTCTGTCTTGGATGCAAAAAGATAATTTTGGTACGTGATGCTTGATCGCAAATCCTTATTACTAACCATTTTTAGTACCCCATTTGGCAAATACAGATTCCTAAGGATGCCATTTGGAATACATTGTGCAAGTGAAGACTTCTAGAGTGCAGTGGAACAAATTTTTTCGAGTTATCCTTGTGTCATAATAGTAGATAATTTATTGGTTGGAGGCAATGGTGAAGCAGAGCATGACAGAAACCTCAAGAAAGTTCTAGACAGAGCACGTGAAGTAAACTTGAAGCTCAGTCCTTCAAATTCAGACTTCCAGAAGTTACATATGTAGCTCATTTATTTACCAGTACTGGCTTGAAACCAGACCCGACCAAGCAAGCATCTATTCTTGAGATGTCAGCACCAGATAACAGTCAAGCTCTATAGCTTTTCCTAGGCATGGTCAACTATTTAGGCAAGCTTATACCAGACTTTAGTGAGTTGACAGCACCTTTATGAGAGCAGACGAGTAAAAATGTTACATGGTCATGGTTAGAACAGCACCAGAAGGCATGTGAGGACCTTAAGCAGACAATTGCCACCCCACCTACCAGTCACTCTTTCCTGTGATGCTGCAAAATTTGGTCCTGGTGCAGTTTTCTTCAAGAGGGCAGCCTAGCAGCCTATGCATCTAGAACACTTACCCAAAAGGAAATGCAGTATGCTCAAATTGAGAAAGAACTTTTGGCAATAGTATGTGCGTGTTCCAAGTTTCATTATTATAGCCATGGTCGAGCTATTCAGATTGAAACTGACCACCAACCTCTATTCTAAAGACCCTATGCATTCAGCTCCAGCGAGATTACAAAGAATGATGTTCAAATTGCAAAAGTACAACTTCAAAATGGTCCATTCAAAAGGAAAGCTACTTTATCTGGCTGATACCTTATCCAGGTCACCCAGAAATATGACAGAACAGCTTGATGCAGAGAATTTTGACGTTGACATGATGGCAGTGCGTAATTTCTCTACCACTACACTTGTTGAGCTGGCAGATCACACAAAGACGGATCCAACTTTGCAAAAACTCAATCACTACATTAAAGTTGGATGGCTGTCAAAGCAATCTAGTGTACCAACTGAAGTGCAAACATATTTTCCTTACAGAGATGATATGTTGATGTATGATGGCATTATTTTCAAAGGTCCTAAAATTGTTGTTCCTGCTTCCTTACAACAAGAATATATCCAGATTTTGCATCATGGTCACCCAGGTTCTGCATGCACTAAGAGAAGAGTTTGAAACCTAGTATTTTGGGCTTCATTACTGAAAGACATTGATAAAGTACTTTCTTCTTATGCAATAGTACTAGATGGCATTTGCAAAGAGAACCACTTCAGCTAAGTGAAGTTCCTGAACTACCTTGGTCAACAGTAGCCACTGATATCTTCGAGTGGGACAATCAGCACTACTTAGTATTGGTAGACTGTTATTTTAATTGGTTTGAGATTTATCTGCTACCTAATCTAACATCCACTGTTGTTATTACCAAGTTGAAACATCATTTTTCAGTCCATGGTAGTCTGACAATGGTGCTCAGTTTACTAGTCAATTACTTCAGAAATTTGCAAGAGATTGGGACTTTGTACATGTTGCTAGCAGTCCTGAATATCCACAGTCAAATTGACTAGCTGAATGTGCAGTGCAGAGTGCAAAGCAATTACTTGAAACATCAAAGTGTGACAATATCGATGTCTTTTTGAATTTACTGAATCCTCAGAAACATACCCCATGACGATACACTTAGCTCACCTGCCCATAGACTTCTATACTGGCAAACCAGAATGATGCTACCTATTAGTTCCAGGTTTTTTTGAGACCTAAAGCTAAGAACAGCAGAACCATCAAGGCTCAGTTATTCAAGAAGCATTATATCCAGAAGTCCTGTTATGATAAATCAAGCAGATTTCTTTGTCCGTTGAAGGAAGGAGAAACTGTGAGGATACAAATGGTGAAAGGTTTTGACTGGATTGGTGAACTTACAGGTATATGTATCAAGCTGAGATCCTACCTTGTAGAATCTGAGGGTGTGGAGTACAGGAGAAATCACAGACATCTTCTTCCTGTACCAGAATCTTCATCACAGCATTGTTCCTGTGATACAGACTCTAGATCTCAGAGCGAACCAAACGTTGTTCTCTTCCCAGAGCATGTTTCAACCTCTGATTCCATTCCAGAGGATGTTCCAAATACTCCCAAGGTTGAACATTCTGTAGAGACAGCTCCAGTTGCTAAACCTAGTTCCCAGTTTTATGTCACACGATATGGTCGAATTTCTAGGCCCATTGTGAAATGCACAGCAACATGGACATAACTGTATATATGTACCTAGTCTTGTATAATTGCATGACAAAGAACTATTTGTAATATCTGCATGCCAAACAGATTCATAACGTTGCACGATCTATTCCTCAAAGAGGGAGGATGTAGATCAGAGTGCATGCGCTGCAGCGTGAAGAAGCATATCAAGGGTGAGCATGTACATATAAGTATCAGGCATGTGCTAGTCTCAGTGCCATTGTGAGGTGCAGCCAGAGAGCGAGCATGTATGATTTCAGTAATTAGTGTGGATATGTTACTTAACTTAAAGTTGGTGAACTTCTATCGTCATGTGTTTTTATATAATAAAGCTGCTTGAACAGAACCCATGAAGACCCTTCTATTGTGTCCAAAGTAGGAGAGTGATAGTAATTGTGCATGAAGAGTGGCAATGCACAGGGAGTGGCAGGTAATTGTGTATGAAGAGTGGTTATGCACAGGAAGTGGCAGGTAATTTTGCATGAGTGGTTACACACAGGGTGTGTGTGATTCAGAAGGTACTGACAATGAGCGGTTGGGGGGCTGAAGAGTATAGCTGTGCTTTGTGACTCAGAAGGTACTGAGAATGAGCGGTTGGGGCTGAAGAGTATAGCTGTGCTTTGTGATTCAGAAGGTACTGAGAATGAGCAGTTGGGGGCTGAAGAGTATAGCTGTGCTTTGTGATTCAGAAGGTACTGAGAATGAGCGGTCGAGGGCTGAAGAGTATAGCTGTGCTTTGTGATTCAGAAGGTACTGAGAATGAGCAGTTGGGGGCTGAAGAGTATAGCTGTGCTTTGTGATTCAGAAGGTACTGAGAATGAGCAGTTGGGGGCTGAAGAGTATAGCTGTGCTTTGTGATTCAGAAGGTACTGAGAATGAGCGGTTGGGGCTGAAGAGTATAGCTGTGCTTTGTGATTCAGAAGGTACTGAGAATGAGCGGTTGGGGCTGAAGAGTATAGCTGTGCTTTGTGATTCAGAAGGTACTGAGAATGAGCAGTTGGGGGCTGAAGAGTATAGCTGTGCTTTGTGATTCAGAAGGTACTGAGAATGAGCGGTTGGGGCTGAAGAGTATAGCTGTGCTTTGTGATTCAGAAGGTACTGAGAATGAGCGGTTGGGGCTGAAGAGTATAGCTGTGCTTTGTGACTCAGAAGGTACTGAGAATGAGCGGTTGGGGCTGAAGAGTATAGCTGTGCTTTGTGATTCAGAAGGTACTGAGAATGAGCGGTCGAGGGCTGAAGAGTATAGCTGTGCTTTGTGATTCAGAAGGTACTGACAATGAGCGGTTGGGGCTGAAGAGTATAGCTGTGCTTTGTGACTCAGAAGGTACTGAGAATGAGCGGTTGGGGCTGAAGAGTATAGCTGTGCTTTGTGATTCAGAAGGTACTGAGAATGAGCGGTCGAGGGCTGAAGAGTATAGCTGTGCTTTGTGATTCAGAAGGTACTGAGAATGAGCGGTTGGGGCTGAAGAGTATAGCTGTGCTTTGTGATTCAGAAGGTACTGAGAATGAGCGGTTGGGGCTGAAGAGTATAGCTGTGCTTTGTGATTCAGAAGGTACTGAGAATGAGCGGTTGGGGCTGAAGAGTATAGCTGTGCTTTGTGATTCAGAAGGTACTGACAATGAGCGGTTGGGGCTGAAGAGTATAGCTGTGCTTTGTGACTCAGAAGGTACTGAGAATGAGCGGTTGGGGCTGAAGAGTATAGCTGTGCTTTGTGATTCAGAAGGTACTGAGAATGAGCGGTCGAGGGCTGAAGAGTATAGCTGTGCTTTGTGATTCAGAAGGTACTGAGAATGAGCGGTTGGGGCTGAAGAGTATAGCTGTGCTTTGTGATTCAGAAGGTACTGAGAATGAGCGGTTGGGGCTGAAGAGTATAGCTGTGCTTTGTGATTCAGAAGGTACTGAGAATGAGCGGTTGGGGCTGAAGAGTATAGCTGTGCTTTGTATATGCTAATGCTGGCATAATGAGACTATAATGAGCAACAGTGCTAAAATGAAATGTTCCTTGTAAACAAGCAAGGCTAAACAAGATGGTTGAACAATTCAGAAATCCATAAAGAGTACAACATGAAGCATGGCCGTCAGTGTTAATGACCCCCAGTGAAATGTATTTATTTATTTATTTACATTTGTTGCCCAGGATAGTCCGACTGGATTCATGTCCATTTTCAGCGGAGGCCTGGGAAAAAGCTCCAAGATAAGCAGTTAAGATTACAGATACAATATATACACAGTGGTTACATACTTAACAAGTTATACAAATTCCAAGGTTACAGATACAATATATACAGTGGTTACATACTTAAGTTATACAAATTACAAGGTTAGAGATATCCTGGGTGAAAGATTACAGATACAATATATACAGTGGTTACATACTTAACAAGTTATACAAATTACAAGGTTAGAGATAATCCCGGGTGAAAGATTACAGATACAGTATATACAGTGGTTACATACTTAACAAGTTATACAAATTCCAAGGTTAGAGATAATCCCAGGTGTAAGATTACAAATACAATATATACAGTGGTTACATACTTAACAAGTTATACAAATTCCAAGGGTAGAGATAATCCCGGGTGTAACAGTGGTTACATACTTAACAAGTTATACAAATTCCAAGGTTAGAGATAATCCCGGGTGTAAGATTACAGATACACTATGTACACAGTAGTTACATACTTAACACGTTATACAAATCCCAAGGTTAGAGATAATCCCGGGTGTAACAGTGGTTACATACTTAACAAGTTATACAAATTCCAAGCTTAGAGATAATCCCAGGTGTAAGATTACAGATACAATATGTACACAGTGGTTACATACTTAACAAGTTATACAAAGTCCAACGTTAGAGATAATCCTGGGTGTAAGATTACAGACACAATATATACAGTGGTTACATACTTAACAAGTTATACAAATTCCAAGGTTAGAGATAATCCCGGGTGTAAGATTACAGATACATTATATACAGTGGTCACATACTTAACAAGTTATACAAATTGCAAGGTTAGAGATAATCCTGGGTGTAAGATTACAGATACAATATGTACACAGTGGTTACATACTTAAGTTATACAAATTCCAAGGTTAGAGATAATCCCAGGTGTAAGATTACAGATACAATGTATACAGTGGTTACATACTTAACAAGTTATACAAATTCCAAGGTTAGAGATAATCCCAGGTGTATTGCAAGGTTAGAGATAATCCTGGGTATAAGATTACAGATATAATATATACACAGTGGTTACATACTTAACAAGTTATACAAATTTCAAGGTTACAGATACAATATATACAGTGGTTACATACTTAAGTTATACAAATTACAAGGTTAGAGATAATCCCGGGTGTAAGATTACAGATACAATATATACAGTGGTTACATACTTAACAAGTTATACAAATTACAAGGTTAGAGATAATCCCGGGTGTAAGATTACAGATACAATGTATACAGAGGTTACATACTTAACAAGTTATGCAAATTCCAAGGTTAGAGATAATCCCAGGTGTAAGATTGCAGATACAATATATACAGTGGTTATATACTTAACAAGTTATACAAATTACAAGGTTAGAGATAATCATGGGTGTAAGATTACAGATACAATGTATACAGTGGTTATATACTTAACAAGTTATACACATTCCAAGGTTAGAGATAATCCCGGGTGTAAGATTACAGATACAATATATACACAATGGTTACATACTTAACAAGTTATACAAATTCCAAGACTAGAGATAATCCCAGGTGTAAGATTACAGATACAATGTATACAGTGGTTACATACTTAACGAGTTATACAAATTACAAGGTTAGAGATAATCTCAGGTGTAAGATTACAGATACAATGTATACAGTGGTTACATACTTAACAAGTTATACACATTCCAAGGTTAGAGATAATCCCAGGTTTAAGATTACAGATACAATGTACACAGTGGTTACATACTTAACAAGTTATACAAATTCCAAGGTTACAGATAATCCCGGGTGTAAGATTACAGATACAATATATACAGTGGTTACATACTTAACAAGTTATACAAATTCCAAGGTTAGAAATAATCCCAGGTGTAAATCCGGATTAAGTAACACAACTAACAGTGGTTACATACTTAACAAGTTATACAAATTCCAAGGTCAGAGATAGTCCCGGGTGTAAAATTACAGATACAATATATACACAGTGGTTACACACTTAACAAGTTATACAAATTCCAAGGTCAGAGATAATCCCGGGTATAAGATTACAGATACAATATATACACAGTGGTTACACACTTAACAAGTTATACAAATTTCAAGGTCAGAGATAATCCCGGGTGTAAATCCAGATTAAGTAACACAACTAACAGTGGTTACATACTTAACAAGCTATATAAATTCCAAGGTTAGAAATAATCCCAGGTGTAAATCCGGATTAAGTAACACAACTAAACTAAATTATAGTTATTAACTCATACTAGAGGAGAGCTAGTCTGGTTTGATACATTGACATATCCCAGTGTATATGGAGGGATATAGCAGAAATATGATCTGACTTGCCACAGCTTTAATCAACATGTACATATGCAATACGCTATTCTTCCTGCTAGTAAGCATGATGGCCCACATCACATGCTTGGAGAGTCGTGTCATCTGACTGCCCTTAACATTCCATGACCTTCATGACCTTTATGTTGAATTCCAGTACCATGTGGATAGCATACCATACAGCAGCTGGTAGATACATGGCGGACTTACTGGCAAACGTATGGGAATCATGCATTACCTATCCCTTTGGTTACTGAGGTATGTGTGGTTTACATATTCTAGCTGTAGAGACTTTCAGTGATGAACAAAGGACACAGAGATGGCATCTCAGGTATCTGCCTTGAGAATACTCCATCATGTGGATGAGCATATGTGGTTTCTATATACCCCAGAGGGGAGAGATCCAACTCCATGTGTGACTTCTGTGACATAGCCCACTTCTGTTAGCTACAAGGGGTCATAGAATTATAAATGATATTACTCCATCGACTTCTAGGCAGTCTATAATATAAGGGTATTATCCATACTGTGTCTGCAGGCCAGCTGGGCAGTTTCCAGGACTCCAGCATATGGTACACATCTGATTCTTATTAATGGTTAAAGAAGGGTGACTCTCCCCAGGGGCATCTTACTAGCAATGGTTGATATACTTTAGAGCCCTGGTTGATGACACCTGTGTCATGGACAGTAGCTACAGCTGTGTCCTGTCACAGATGTGGGGGTCAGTATAGCATGTGATTAGGCTGCTGAAGTCATGTTTTTGCTGTCTGGATGTATCCAGTGGTGCCCTGCACCTGTGCTAAGGTAGTCTTGGTGTGTGTGTGTCTGTGTGTGCTCATGTATGTGCATGTGTATGCATGTGCAATGTTGCACAACGTAATGAGGAACTACATGCAGCAGACAGGCAGAACACTAAAAGTACATCTTTCGATGCACCAGGCAAAATGAGTTTACAGTGTCTTCCACAGGGAATGTTTGAATGCTGTATTGTGTGCCCTGTACATAAAAGTCGCATCAGGAAGAAGTACCACAAAATGCTTTGGAAGGGGACGTTCACTGGTTTTGTGGTGGGGGCCACCTGGTGTTCTAGGGGTGTGTGTGTGTATGTGCACACACGTGTATGTGAGTATGCTGGGGCACAGCTTCTTTTAACTTTATTATTTTTATGTAACTGCAGTAGATTCAGGTAAATATCTTGACCTGTTTTACCTGTCCAGCAACCCATTAATGTTCCAGACTAGTAAGTCTAATTGTAATGTGGTAAAGCTTTCCTGTTGTTTGATTTACATATATTGGTCCTTTCGTCTTTTTCTATGATTTTGTTTGTTTTTATGTTTTTGTGTAATACTGCCCTAAATGAGCTTGATCTGGTATTTTCATTAAAATATTGCATAATTCCCTCCCTACCCACAATAAACAATATGGACCTAGTGTGCTGTAAAAACAGCAATATACACTTCTTCTCGTCACTTCTAATCAGATTCAAACCCAGATTTACTCTATTGGGCAGGTGAACACCTGTTATAAATCATTAATCTGTTTTTTTTACTTGACTGTAGCTAGTAAATGAAATATCTTAGTTCTGAATCTGCCCAGCATGTCATATTTAAGTCACAGACCATATTTAGGTCCTGGAATGGGTGGCCCTAGTTCCGTTTAATTTACAGATATGCAGCAACTTCTCTGAAGTGCAGACCAACACAAAAGGTCTTTGGCTAACAAAGTATGCAGATGACTGCAAATTGAGAGCCATAATGCAATCACCTAATGATGTAGACATTCTACAAAAGGGCCTCACAGAGACAGATGCTTGGTGTCAAAGTCATTGCCTCAAGCTCAATGCCAAGAAGTGCATTGTCATCCCCTTTGGGAAAAACCTCTGTACCCATGAACTACCACATAGGCGGTAGCTCACTAAACACTGAAAGTGTGATAAGAGACCTTGGGATACAGGTGGACAGTAGTCTCTCCTTTGATAACCACATCACCACAGTAGTCAGGAAATCCTTCTACGTGGCACACCTCATCACAAAAGCGTTCTTCTCTAGAAAAAAGGAGGTCATTGTTCCTCTTTACTCAATCCCTCATCAGACCCATTATAGAGTACAATGCCCGTTTGGCATGTATCTCACAAGACGCCTACAACAATTGGAAAGGTCACAGAAATACCTCACTAAGAGGATTACCAGCCTCAAACAGATGCCATACGCAGAACATCTAAAAAAACTCCAGCTCTACTCCATCACATATCGCCTACTCAGAGGCGATCTCTGCCTACCATACAAAGCTATGTCAAACCCAGAGCTGTTGGACATATTACAATTAAAGAAATCCCAATCTCTCTGAACCACACGCTCCAGGGACATAAACCTTGTCACCACAATAAACAGAACATGCTTGAGGGATAAATTCCTCTCCCAGAGACTTCCCCATACTCTGGAACAAGCTACCCATTCATGTCAAGCAAAGCTCCTCATTGGCCCTCTTTAAGAAAAACTTTGACGGCATACTACTACAGTCATTCCTCTTTAAAGGGGGAGCGACTACAGACCCTGGGAATTATCGCCGTATTAGCCTGATGAGTCTGATATGTAAAGCTATGGAGCACATAATCATAGATCTGATTAACAAAGATATAGGAAATCTCCAAACTCTGGACCCCACACAATTTGGCTTTGTGAAAGGGAGATCATGCCTGCTCAACTCAGTCACCAGGGCTGTGGATGAAGGAAAGGAAGTGCATACAGCCTACCTTGATCTGGCCAATTGATACCATTCCCCACTCAGGAATTATTGATAAACTCACCAAACTAGGCATCAACCCCTAAATCACTAGGTGGGTTGCAAATTGGCTCACACATAAAACCCACAGTGTGAAAGTAGTGGATTCCAAGTCAGACTGATGACCAGTCATGAGTAGAGTCCCACAGGGATCGGTGCTGGGTCCTCTCCTTATTTTATTTATTTGTTATTTATTTGCAGTTTGTTTTCCAGGATAGTCCATTGGGCTACAAGGAGCCCATTTTCAATGGAGTCCTGGGGAGAAAAGCTCCAGAGAAATACAAATACATAGTACAGAAAGAGCACAAATCCATAATATACATTTCAATTAAATGTTAAATACATATTTGTATAGTACAAACCCATATTGCACAATTCAAATAGATGTTACATAATATAGAAATAAAAGATTTTCATTAGGAAAAGTACATCAGATAATTCAGTAAGTAGTTTTTTTTTTTTTTTTTTAAGGAATTACAATGAGGTAAGGATGTAAAACTTTAGGAGATAGTGACAGGCAACAAAGTTTGCAAAGTTAGGAAGAAAGTGAGGTAGAATTAGGTTGGATGAGAGCAAGCGCATTTCCATTGTGAAGTAAGGTGGGAGTGCAGTGCGGTTTTAAACAAGGAGGGACTGCTGGGGGTGCGGATGGGAGAAGGGAGAGAGTTCCAGAGGCGTGCAAGAGAGAATGACATCAATTGATTCCCAGCAGGATGTGTTGGTTTATCCAATTTAATTAGGTTTTGGGAATTGGATCTTAGGAGTCTATCTGGTTTATGCATTTCAAAGGTATTTGCTAGGGAGGAGCAGAATGATGGGTTATGAATGCTTGGATGAGCTGGGTCTGTGTGAGGAAGTTTGGTAATTCTAGCCAACTTAGTTGGTGCAGGGAATTACAGTGGTGAGAAGAGGCTCTGTGACCTGCTGCAAATTTGGATATTTTGTTATAAAAAGATGAGAGTTTTATTTTGAAGGAAGATTGTAGGCTGGTTAGGATAGATGCACCATATAAAAGGGATGGGATGAGGTATGTATTAGTTAATGTAATCCTGGTGGTAGGATAGATAAAGCGACTGTGGCGGTAAAGCATACCTAATTTTTATGGGTTTTTTGATATTTGCTTGTAGATGCTTATCAAATTTTAGTTGATTGTCAATGATAATTCCTAGTACTTTTGTGTCAGAGACTAGTTCTAGGGGGGGTATTACTATTGCTGGTAATTATGAAGGATTGTTTGTCTACGGAAGAGGTTTTGGATGCAGTGAATAACACGTTTTGTTTCGGTTGCATTAAGGGCTAGATGGTTGTCGAGCATCCACTGTTCAGAGGAAGAGAAGGCGGCTTGTGTTAGATTGTTAAGAGTTGTGATGGAAGGGGAGGAACAGATTATAGTATAATCATCGGCATATTGGATGAGACTGGAGTAAGGAATGGCTTGGAAGAAATCATTTATGAATATGTTGAATAGTAGGGGGCCTAGAATGAAACCTTGGGGGATGCCTGCAGATGTATTAAGGAAGGGTGAGGTAGCTTTTTTTCCATTTAACTGCTTGTTGTCTGTTTGTGAGATCGCTTGAGAACCACTGGGTAGAGGAAAGGGACAGGTTAAGTTTAGAGAGTTTGGTAAGAAGGAGGTTGTGGGAAACAGTGTCACATGCCTTAGAGAGGTCAACAAAAAGAGTGGTTATGAAGTGGCCAGAGTCACGGGCTTTGTTAATTGTTTCTAGGAAGGAGAGGAGGGCAGTGGAGGTACTATGACCGGGTCTAAAGCCATGTTGTGTGGGGGTAAGAAGCTAATTATTAATGAGGTAGGGTAAGAGTTGTTGGTGTACACACTTTTCAAGTAGCTTAGAAAAAGGGACTAGGATGGCGATAGGGCAAAAGTTTGAGATTTCATTATTATTGTCACCTTTATGGAGAGGAATAATAAAGGCTTTCTTCCAGAGCTGGGGGACCTGGCTTTCTGAGATAGACTGATTAATTAGTATGCTGATATGGAGAGCAATGGCTTCTGCGATTACATTTAGGAAGTAGGAGGGAATTTTTGTCAGGGGCATTGGAACCAGGTTTTAATTTTAGGAGAAAATTTTTTATAGTGGATACAGAGATGGAATTGATAGAGAAAGGTGGAGGCTGGGGGCAAGGGATGCTAGGGGAGGAAGTGATGGGTGCAGGCTGAGGAGGGGTTGTAGAGGTGTTGGTGAAGGATGATGTTAGCTTGCTTATGGACTCTGTGAAAAAGAGTTAAATTGGGTGGCCAAGTCCATGTCAGAGGCATCTGGGTTGGGGCAAGGGTTTTATTTTTTTCCCAGGTTGAGGAAAGATGAGAGTCCTTTCCAAAATAGTTTGGGATTGGTGGTGTGGTTGGTTTGGAGAGTGGAGAAATAGGCTTTGCAGTCTAAGGTAATACTTTTTTTACTTTATTTCACATATTTTATATTAATTTAGGGCGATAGTGGTTTTATTTTTATGGTAACATGTCGAGGCTTTCTCATGGAGTCGCATAGTAGTTAAGGTGTTTTTGGTTAACCAGGGTACAGGGTTACTTTTTATACATTTTGTTTTTAAAGGGGTAAAGGAGTTGAGCAGGTTTGTGAAAGTAGAGTTAAAGTAGGATAGATCATTATCTAGGGAAAGAGTTTTTAATGGGTTCCAGTTTGTGCTTTTTAGTACATTTGAGAAGTTTCAGCGTTGAAGTTCTTAAGGCAACGAGTGGACATATAGGTGAGTTAGTTGTATAGAAGAGGGGAGATGGTGGGCAAATGTGGGGGAATGGTCAGCGAGTGGGACTGGGAGAATACCACTATCAGAGATATAGTGAGGGTGGGATACTAGAATCCAGTCTATTGTAGTTCCAGTGATGGAGATATTGGAAGGCCTGGTAGTGGAACTGATTAGTTGTGTAAAGTTATATAAGTTAATATTGAGTGAGTTAGTGGGAGATTGGATTGTGGCCCAGTTTGTGTTAATGTCCCCCAGGATTATGGTTTCATGAGTAATGTTGGTAGAGACAGAGGAGAGAATATCTTCAAGGGATGAGATATTGTCTCCAGTGGAAATATAGAGGGAGAGACCAAGTATGAGTTTATGCTTGTTTAGGTGGAGTAGGGCTGGTATTATTTCTGTGTTGCCAAATTTGGGAAGGGTTTGGTATAGGGGTGACTAAGAGGGATGCTGAGTAAAGGAGTGCTACACCACCTCCCTTTTTTTGTGTTCTGTCATTCATTTACATGCGGTAGTTGGGAGGAGTTATTTCAGAATCTTGTATGTGGGGCTTAAGCCAGGTTTCTGAGATGGAGAGAATATCAGGCTGGTTATTTAGAAGCCAGGCATGAAGGTTTGGGATTTTGTTACATAGACTCTGAGCATTTAAAGGTGAGAAGTGGAGGGGTTTGCCTGTTGCTTGGGGGGTTGGATGCAGTGTGGTAGAGGGGCCTGGATTTGGGTGGATGTCCCCGGAGAGAAGGATAGAGATAAGATGATGGATGAGGTATTTGGTTTGTTTGGGGTGTAGTATACAGGTAGAGAGTTTTGTGGACATTAGACTAGTGTAGTTGGGAACAGTGTTTTTAGAGTTAGGTAGGAGTCTATAGTGGAAAATCATGCTAGTGTTGAGGGGGTAGAGACTGGGAGATATATGAATAACAGTAGATGTGTACCTTGTATAGTATGGGGTATTGGTGTGACATGGGGGGTGGTTTGCATTAGTAAGTTGGGTGATATAATTTAGATAAGTTAAGGTAATTAGAAGTACTATTTGAGTATGGAAGGACAGAGATTTGAGGGTCATGATGTTGGTTATTAGAGTAGAAGTAGGGGGTGAGTTTTGTTGTGAAGTTAGTTTGAGTAAGAGATTATGGTTTAGGTTAATTGTTTAGTAGTTTATCAGGATAAGTTGTGTTTGGCAGTAAACTGTGAAAGGTAGGCTTACTATAATGGGTGAACTGTGGGAGGAGATTTTGGGGGTATGATAGGTAGTTCGGATTGGATGGTGGAAGTGACTAGCTAAGTATAAGTGTAGGGCGTTTGGTATATGGGAGTAGGGTAGGGGAGCGGGTAGAACCAAGGAAAAGGAAGAATCAAGGTCAACAGTGAAAAACAATCAGTGTAGCGTAAGGTAAGTTCATACAAAAGTATGCAAGGGGTAAGATATATTCTAGCAGTGGTGTAGGGGAAGGATTAAAGTGATTCAGAGAGGTAAAAGATGGCACCACAGGAAGGAAGGCAATGTTAAAGAGTCTGGGGGAGGGGGTTGGAAAGAAAAGAAAGTGAAAGAAACTGGGGGGGGGGGTTGGAATAGAGACTGGAGATGGATATCACAGTGGCCTAGCTGGTTGGAACCAGTACTGACAGAGTCAGGTCAGCAGTGTGAAACAGCACTGAAACAATTAGAAAGGAAGCAACTGTGAAATCAGAGCTGAAGAGGGAATGAGAGCAAGCCAGAGATGAAAATGTTGCAGATATAAGTTTAAAAACAGGAGACAAAGGAAACAGAAGTTGTACTAGGGGTTAAACACTCTCTAGAGTGTGTGGCTGGAAACATTAAACCTACATATACTGGAACTGTTGAGAGTTAAAATAACATTAAACTAAAAGCTATTGGTACTTTTAGTTAAAACAGCAAGGAATGTGTTAGACTGCTGGCATTGTGTTGCCACCTGATGGCCAAAGTAAGTTACTACAACCAGAAAGACTAACCTGTGTGTGTGCATGCTCATCTGCCCTGTAGAAATAATTTAAATAAGGAGCAGAAGTTTACTTTATTAAAAGCAGATAGTTTAAAAACAGATTCGAGTGTGGATAAATTGCAATAGAAGGGACACCTACAGTTTAGAAAGCAGTGCTTTTTAGTTTGTTTTTGGAGCTGCTTCAGGCAGGTAACTTAAACATATTTATACTCTTTCACAAGGTATTTTGCTGGGCGAGCCTGTTGGTCAGGGGATGACCACAGAGTGTTTAACATGTCAGGAGTAGAATTTAGAAAGGGGATCACTCCACTGGCTCTACTTAATAGAGGCACTGGGAACTAATGTCGGGCGTCATGATGCCAGGGCACTTCTATGGGCTAGGCTTTTTAATGGCTCCAGGGCCATTAGCTTAGTACACACCTATGAACCTATGAACCTAAGTAAACCATTTTAACTGATATCAACCTTTTTATTCTTTCTACTATCTAACCTGACTTGTAAATATAAGTAGTGAATATTTTACGAATGTATTTCCTGCTTTTGTGAAATATGTTGAATGGCTGTGCCATTATATACTGCAATATTTTAAAAGTTGTTGCTAAATGGAACTTGTACAAATTTACTGGTTGAATATGTAAACTGCCGTTATTTTTCTGTGTCCATACTACTTGTGATATCTGCAGATATAGCACATCAGCTGCCTTGTAAATGCTGAAAGCATACAGATGTTGCATAATGTCTTGCGTCTAACCTTTGATAGGGGGCATTTTCAGGATGACCTTTTATATGTTGCTAGAAATGCCTAGTGGTAGCAGCCACAACTTCTTGCTGTGGAATTTATTCTTGTTTCAAATTTACATCTCAGCTTAAGCCCCATTTACACAAGCAAAGGAAATACATCTGATTCTGCACAGGCGACATCTGTAACCCCGCACTTATTTTTCACTTTCTTTCATTTTCAAGGAATTTGCAGTACTTTACCCATGAATCCATCAGTTTGTGACTGCACGTAGTTTATACCTATTTTGGTCACGGTAAGTGTGATTTTTTTTAAACCAAACATTGCTTTTCTTTGGCATTATCACTTTTGTATGTTTTGTTTTGTACTTTGACCTCTTGATCCAAGCCTAAAATTGGTCCATTGAGATTGGTGCTCCACCCTGGTAAATAGATGTAGGTACTTACATACATACAGACAGACAGACATGCATACATTCATAGTTATGTACTTACATACATACAGACAGTCATACATACATACATACAGACATGCATACATTCCTAGTTACGCACTTAAATACATACAGACAGACATGCATACAAACATACAGGCAGACATGCATACATACAGACAGGCATGCATATATTCATAGTTACGTACTTACATACATACACACAGACATGCATACATTCATAGTTGCATACATACAGACAAACATACATACTTGCAAACATACAGACAGACATGCATACAAACATACATACAGACAGACATGCATACATACATACAAACATACAGACAGACATGCATACATGCATAGATATGTACATACATATATACATACAGACAGACATGCATACATTTATAGTTATGTACTTACATACAGACAGACATGCATACGTACATACAGACAGACATGCATACATTCATAGTTACGTACTTACATACATACATACAGGCAGACATGCATACAAACATACAGGCAGACATGCATACATACATACAGACAGACATGCATACATTCATAGTTACATGCTTACATACATACAAACAGACATACATTCATAGTTACATACTTACATACATACAGACAAACATGCATACATACAAACATACAGCAGACATGCATGCATTCATGCATACCGACAGACATGCATACATACATGCAAACATACAGACATGCATACATACATACAGACAGATATGCATGCATGCATGCAAACATACAGATAGACATGCATACATTCATAGATATGTACATACATACATACAGACAGACATGCATACATTCATAGTTATGTACTTACATACATACATACAGACATG
Source organism: Protopterus annectens (assembly GCF_019279795.1). Lineage (NCBI taxonomy): Eukaryota > Metazoa > Chordata > Ceratodontiformes > Protopteridae > Protopterus > Protopterus annectens. The sequence continues at coordinate 37,413,097 of NC_056749.1, forward strand.
CATACATACATAGTTACATACTTACATTCATACAGACATGCATACATTCATAGTTACGTACTTACAGACAGACATGCATACATGCATAGTTATGTACTTACATACATACAGACAGATATGCATACATATATACAGACAGACATGCATAGATATGTACTTACATACATACAAATATACAGACAGACATGTATACATGCATACAGACAGACATGCATACATTCATATTTACATACTTACATACATACAGAGACACATGCATACATTAATACGACAGACATGCATACATGCATAGATATGTACTTACAGGCAGACATGCATGCATACATACATACAGACAGATGTGCATACATACATACATACAGACAGACATATATGCATACAGGCAGACATGCATACATACATACAGACATGCATACATACAGGCAGACATGCATACATGCATACAGACATACAT
>NC_056749.1:37418550-37468550 GCF_019279795.1 Protopterus annectens
ACGAGAATAACAAAGGGACATCACTTATCACTAAACCAAGTATTATTCTTTATTTATGTATTTATTATTTAACATTTGTTTACCATGAAAGCCCGACTGGGACAGAGCCCATTTTCAGCAGAGGCCCAGAGAGAAAGGTACCAGATGCATATCTTTGGAATGTGGGAGACAATTGAAGCTCCTGGGCAAAACCCATGCAAATGCATGGAGGACTTACAGACTCCATACAGAAGGCACTCCAACCGAGAATCAAACCAGAGAACTTATTACTATGAAGTGACAATGCTAACCGCTGCACTATTATGCTGCCCATATTATTAATATTATGACTATACTTAGCAGAACATGTTGCAAGGCACTGAGTGTATATTTGAACAGACAGGAGAACAAACAGTCTGTTTTGAATAAGCAGTTTCATTTTGTCTCTGAAGCTTTTAAGTTCGAAGTTTCATTCATGTTTGACAGCAGCATCCAGTATAAAACTGCTGCTAAAAAACTAAGGACATATATAATTTTATCATATATAGACCATATTTGTCTTTATATTACAAATTCTTATAACTTTTTTAACAATTGGATATGTTCTTTGCAAATGTGATGTCCTTAGTAGTTTTTATAAGCTTCAACATTTTAATTTGAATGTGTTTGTGCAATAACTCTTACATAAATGCACGCTTACAAGTAGAAGATTTATGTAGTAATCATGCATTTGATTTCCTTATTCGATCCTCTGTGATTTTGTCCACCTCATTTAACCAAATCAGTGCTCCAAGGCTCCTAAATACACAACCATGTAACCAGATCAGTGCTCAAAGGCTCCTAAATAAACAGCCATTTAACCAGATCAGTGCTCCAAGGCTCCGAAATAAGCAGCCAATTAACCAGATCAGTGCTCCAAGGCTCCTAAATACACAGTCATTTAACCAGATCAGTGCTCAAAGGCTCCTAAATAAACAGCCATGTAACCAGATCAGTGCCCCAAGGCTCCTAAATAAGCAGCCAATTAACCAGATCAGTGCTCCAAGGCTCCAAAATAAGCAGCCATGTAACCAGATCAGTGCTCCAAGGCTCCTAAATAAGCAGCCATGTAACCAGATCAGTGCTCCAAGGCTCCTAAATAAACAGCCATTTAACAAGATCAGTGCTCCAAGGCTCCTAAATAAGCAGCCATGTAACCAGATCAGTGCCCCAAGGCTCCTAAATACACAGCCATGTAACCAGATCAGTGCTCCAAGGCTCCTAAATACACAGCCATGTAACCAGATCAGTGCTCCAAGGCTCCTAAATAAGCAGCCATGTAACTAGATCAGTGCTCCAAGGCTCCTAAGTAAGCAGCCATGTAACCAGAACAGTGGTCCAAGGCTCCTAAATAAACAGCCATGTAACCAAATCAGTGGTCCAAGGCTCCTAAATAAGCAGCCATGTAACCAGATCAGTGCTCCAAGGCTCCTAAATAAGCAGCCATTTTACCAGACCAGATCTCCAAGGTTCCTAAATAAGCAGCCATGGAACCAGATCAGTGCTCCAAGGCTCCTAAATAAGCAGCCATGTAACCAGATCAGTGCTACAAGGCTCCTAAATAACCAACCTTTTAACCAGATCAGTGCTCCAAGGCTCCTAAATAAGCAGCCATGTAACCAAATCAGTGCTCCAAGGCTCCTAAATAAGCAGCCATTTAACCAGATCAGTGCTCCAAGGCTCCTAAATAACCAGCCTTTTAACCAGATCAGTGCTACAAGGCTCCTAAGTAAGCAGCCATGTAACCAGATCAGTGCTCCAAGGCTCCTAAATAAGCATCAATTTTACCAGACCAGATCTCCAAGGTTCCTAAATAAGCAGCCATGTAACCAGATCAGTGCTCCAAGGCTCCTAAATAAGCAGCCACTTAATCAGATCAGTGCTCTAAGGCTCCTAAATAAGTAGCCATGTAACCAGATCAGTGCTCCAAGGCTCCTATGTAAGCAGCCATTTAATCAGATCAGTGCTCTAAGGCTCCTAAATAAGCAGCCTTTTAACCAGATCAGTGTTCCAAGGCTCCTATACAAGCAGCCATTTAACCAGATCTATTCTCCAAGGCTCCTAAATAAGCAGCCATGTAACCAGATCAGTGCTCCAACGCTACTAAATAAGCAGCCATGTAACCAGATCAGTGTTCCAAGACTCCTATATAGGCAGCCATTTAACCAGATCAGTGCTCCTAGGCTCCTAAATAAGCAGCCATGTAACCAGATCAGTGCTGCAAGGCTACTAAATCCACAGGTATTTAAACAGATCAGTGGTCCAAAGTTCCTAAATTAACAGCCGTTTAACCAGATCAGTGCTCCAAGGTTCCTAAATAAGCAGCCATGTAACCAGAACAGTGCTCCAAGGCTCCTAAATAATCAGCCATGTAACCAGATCAGTGCTCCAAGGCTCCTAATTAAGCAGCCATGTAACCAGATTAGTACTCCAAGGCTACTAAATAAGCAGCCATGTAACCACATCAGTGTTCCAAGGCTCCTAAATAAACTGCCATGTAACCAGATCAGTGCTCCAAGGCTCCTAAATAAGCAGCTATGTAACCAGGTCAGTGCTCCAAGTCTCCTATATAAAAAGCCTTTTAACCAGATCAGTGCTCCAAGGCTACTAAATAAGCAGCCATTTAACCAAATCAGTGCCCCAAGGCTCCTAAATAAGCAGCCATGTAACCAGATCAGTGCTCCAAGGCTCCTTAATACACAGCCATGTAACCAGATCAGTGTTCCAAGGCTCCTAAATACGCAGCCATTTAATCAGATCAGTGCTCCAAGGCTCTTAAATAAGCAGCCACTTAACCAGATCAGTGCTCCAAGGCTCCTAAATAAGCAGCCATGTAACCAGACCAATGCTCCAAGGCTCCTAAATAAGCAGCCGTGTAACCAGATCAGTGCTCCAAGGCTCCTAAATAAGCAGCCATATGACCAGATCAGTGCTCTAAGGCTCCTAAATAAGCAGGAATCTTACCTGGGCAATAAACGACTAAGTAATAAATATAAACATTTGTATTCCAAAACAGTATAATTTTAAAAATGAAGCTATGAAATCATTGGTACAGATACGTAAAATATAGACAATAAAAAGGAACTGAGAAAATTACTTAGGAATAATGGGAATTGTGGGAACAATACATACAGCGGAGGAATGAGGTATAAAAGCAGACAGGATATGAACCTGGTTGACGTCTTTGAGGCAGTCACCAAGGCTGTGGATGAGGGTAAGGCAGTGCATACAGCTTACCTCAACATGGCCAAGGCCTTTGAAATGGTTCCTCACTCAGGTATCATTGATAAACTCACCAAACTAGGCATCAATCCTTGCACCACTAGGTGAGTTGCAAACTGGCTCACAGACAGGACCCACAGAGTGAAAGTTCCGGATTCCAAGTCAGACTGTTGATCAGTCATGAGTGGAGTCCCACAGGGCTCAGTCTTGGGCCCTCTCCTGTTTGTCATCTACTTGTCAGACGTCCAGACCAACAAAGAAGGACTCTGGTTGACCAAGTTTCCTGATGACTACAAGCTAGGAGTCATTATCAACTCCCCAAGTGATGCAGACCTCCTACAAAAGGGCCTCTCTGACACCAATGACTGGTGTTGGAACTATGGCCTGAAGCTTAACACCAAAAAATGGATTATCATCCGCTTTGGGAAAACTCAATTCCCACGAATTATGATGTTGATGTGAGCCTGCTGAACACTGAAGAGTCCATAAGAGATCTGGGCACCCAGTTCGACAGCCACCTCACATTCGACCACCACACTGCCACTGTGGTCAGAAAGTCCTTCTACGTGGCACATCTTATAACCCAAGGATTCGCAGCCAGGAAGAAGGAGGTCATCATCCCTGTCAACGCATTCCTCATTAGACCAATCATCGAATATAATGCCCCATTTGGCATGTACCTGACCAGACACCTACAACAGCTGGAGTGGCCACAAAAGTACCTCACAAAAAGAATCCTAGGCCTTAAACACATGTCCTACATTGATAGAGCCAAGAAACTTCAGCTGTTCTCAGTCTCTTATCATCTACTTAGAGGTGATCTCTGCTTGACTTACAAAGCCATGTCCAACCCAGCCCTACTTGAAATGCTACACCTAAAGAAATCCTAATTCCCCCGTGCCACACTGTCCAGAGATCACAACCTCATTACCACAATTAACAGAACATGCTGGAGGGACAGGTTCATCTCCCAAAGACTGCCCATACTGTGGAATAAGCTTCCCATTCATGTCAAGCAGATCACCTCACTGGCCCTCTTCAAGAGAAATCTTGACGAGTGGATGGGTAACAGAAAGTTCACTCCAGGGATCATTCCAGTTGCACTACTGGATATGGGCACTGCAAACTAGCATCGGGTGGCATGGTGCCTGGGCAATTTTTTTTGGGCTAGGCTTGTAAAGGCTCCAGGGCCATTAGCCAAGTACACACCTATGAACCTATACTCCTATACTGTACTCCAACTTTATATCTTTATATTGTTAGCTGTCCTATAGAATGTTTAGTCCACTATCTCTTCCATGTTACTCTATAACCTACTATTAATACTATGTATAACCAGTGTAGTTTCTTAATGTATGGAGTTTTTCTCCCCAGGACTTCGCTAAAAATGGACATTAGTGGTCCAGCCAGACTATCTTGGTAAACAAATGTTAAATGAATGATAAATAATGTTTTTGTTTTAAAAAAAGAAAATATGGACAATAAAAGAGTAAGTAATAAATATTACAAAACTTTATATTCCAAAAATGTATAATTTTTAAAATGTAGCTGTGGTGCCATAGATGCCATCTCTGAAAATATGGAAGCTTTAACTAACTCTTCCTTATATTATACTTTTTAATATTTTTGGCCCTTGCCATCCCCCCATTTGATCATCAGGACTCCATTTTCTCTACTGCTTCACCGTTCAAAGTGATGTGAAATGGCTGCCAATAAAAAGAGAGTGGATCTTTGTCTGGGCCCACTGCTGTTTGAGTTGTTGGGAGGGTCCTCCTCTCCTGACAAGTTAACTGATAAAAAGCATCTTTTTTGCAACCTTAGAGCACATTCCAATGATGCCCCAATACTCCACGTTCCTGAAATGAGATGAGGTCAAAACCTGTGACAGGTACTCTCTTCCAATTTTAAATGTTTAACCTACTATGCAGGGTTTAGTGCCATGTTCAAATCATATCTCTTCAAATATGCTCAGTACAAATGCTTTAATTCAAACAACATTTCTTAACACCTACATTCCAATCCAAAGCTAGTCTCTAACTTTATAATGCTCAATCTGTAAATATCATTGTCTTTTGTAAATAAAATCTGGACAAGCATTCTCTATAAATAGCATTAGATCTGCACTGTCTAATCCATGATGTGTTTAGTATTTCTTAGCCATGACTGCCATCCAGTCGTATGCAGTAACTTTGTCTATGACTGCCATCCAGTTGTATTTAGTAGCTTTGTCTATGACTGCCATCCAGTCATATGTAGTAGCTTTGTCTATGACTGCCATCCAGTCGTATGTAGTAGCTTTGTCTATGACTGCCATCCAGTCATATGTAGTAGCTTTGTCTATGACTGCCATCCAGTCGTATGTAGTAGCTTTGTCTATGACTGCCATCCAGTCGTATGCAGTAGCTTTGTCTATGACTGCCATCCAGTCGTATGTAGTAGCTTTGTCTATGACTGCCATCCAGTCGTATGTAGTAGCTTTGTCTATGACTGCCATCCAGTCGTATGCAGTAGCTTTGTCTATGACTGCCATCCAGTCGTATGTAGTAGCTTTGTCTATGACTGCCATCCAGTCGTATGTAGTAGCTTTGTCTATGACTGCCATCCAGTCGTATGCAGTAGCTTTGTCTATTCTTGTGGTAGTGTGGCATTACTTATTCTGACACTTTCACTGCATCTGTTCTGTTACCCAATCGATTTACAATCACAAAAACCTCTGTTTCACTTTTTTGTACAAGTGCAACACCTTTTATATCATTCTTTCACACTTTCCTGAGCTGAGCCTCGAACAGGTTCAAATGGGTTGGTGGTCTATGTCAGTAAATAAAATAATAAAGAAGGAAAACATAAACCCCTTACCACCTGGGACACTAGGAGTTAGGGGTTGCAACCATCATATGTCATAGCTTTCTCTATGCCCTAACTCTCTGTTGGCTGAAAAGTGCAGTGCATTCACTCTGGTGAACTGCGTGTGATTAGTACGAGCGTACTGCTGTACACAACTAGCTAGAATGAAAACTCTCTGGTGGGCTGATGTGGGCTACTACTATGTTAAATCTCGCATTGCAAGAGCTGCAGTACCTAGTATTCCTGTAGGCGGAGCTCTTGCAAATGATGCTTCCAACCCCTTTTCCCAAAGCATATACACATTGTCCCCACTACCTTCTTTCCCTGAACATCTTCTCTAGTGCCCAGGCTGCTAAGTGAATCTAGGTCATTTGAGATCCACAAAAAAAAAGGTCACATAAATGAAAAACAGGATGTTTATTAAAAAAAAAAAACAGAATGAAGAATAAGGATTCCAGTCTTCCCTCATTAGCAACTCATTTTTGCTTCCTTTCAGATATATGTTTACCTTGATTTCTACTCTTCTGGACCTCTGGCTCAGAATATATCCACTTGAGCTGCCAAGAGTTGTAGCAATTATCTGAGAAATAGTCAGGACCAAAGCACTTGTATCCCAGTGCTAGCCCTGCCTGTCATATGACATAGGATTACATTTATCAGATGTTCAGTTGGTTTAATTGTCTTTTATATTGGGTATTCTATTTGGGTTTTGAGTGATCCCTTTCTGAAGTTATTGGACGAGATCGTTTCCAGCATAGCTAATGCTTCATTACACATTTTACTCTGCTTGCTTCAAACACCTTTTTAATCTCCGTTATGTGATTTGCATCATTTGCAATTATTTTGTATTTTGTATTTTCCTCTGGACATTTATTCGGGTATTTGTATTTCCTTAAGGACATGCATCCCTGTTTTCTTGTATCTATGTCTAGTGTTTATTCTGATGGCTTATTTTGTTCAGTGGAACTTTATTAGTCAGTTTCATTGAATTATTTTAATTCACTGGTCAGTTTTAGCAACTTACTGATCGCTTAATCCTAATAAACCACATATGCCTTTTATCTGAAACTAGACCGAGGAGATGTCATGTGCTTTCAGCCTAACGTGTTCTCCTGTTTATAACTCTTGTCCTAATTTGTTATTGTTTGATCTTATTTACATGTTGTTTTAAGCCTAATGTTTATTATCTCCCTTAATATCAATCCTAGGCCAGTAAGTTACTGCGGTGTGCTTCTGAGGTATGTGCCTTACCCTTTCACATGATATATCTATTTTGAGGTACTTATATACTGGATGGACTAATAATTTAAAGAAAGAGGACCTGCATGTTGCATCTCCCTTTTTCAGAACAAAAAATAAATTACTCTGTGAGGTAAATTTTTATAATATCATTTTCAGAAACATTACAGATGTTGCACCAGTCTCTTATAATTCTTATATTTTCATGTCATTTTTGTTACTATCAGTTATTTAAACGTGTTTTTCTGAGTCCTACCATGTAGTCCTACTGAAAGTAGGAAGAGTTCTGGGCTGTTCATACATGTCCGCATACTTCTCAATAGTCTTTGTACCTATTTTCTAAGTCTGCCGGTTGAGAGGTATGATTATAAGCTGGATCAGGAGGATTCTGTTTGTTTAACATTTTAGTCTTCCCTCTTCCAGATTTTCAGACAGTTCCATGTTTTACGTAGACACAGGGGCAGACGCACCTCCTGCGTGCAGTACAACGTTTGTTGAAGTCTCTTCTTCCTTTGCTAGGCTTTACTCCGGGTTCCACTTTATCATCTAAGGCAAGTTAAGTGGGGCCTGTCCTGTGGCCCACCTAGAGCCTTGTATACTAATACAAGCCCATCTGTAATAAGGCTGCTATTATCTTTAAGTTGTTGAATAACTTGTGCTTGGCCTTCATTATACAGATGCAGCCTGACAACATCTTGTTCCTCATCTTGCAGTGACCATATTGCCAGATGACATCACTTTTCAGGGTAAAATTGGTAGTGGGGTTGCTGTTTATTTAATCTCAAAGCTTTAGCTGGCCAAGGGTGCACTAGGGGTTACCAACAGATTTAATCATGTCCTAGCTGCAAGAGCAAGTCATAGGGCTCTCCTCATCTGCCATCTACCCAGCTGTATGAGGACATTATTACAGAAATTCACTGACTTCCTTGTAGAGTCTTTGTTGTGTCGCTAAAACCTTGCAAATATTATTTAATTCAACATGACCAGACAATGATCCACAATTGCCCCTGACAAGGGACTGTTTTGTCTACCCAGTTACAATCTTTTTTTTTTTTTAATAGTGACTCAGTAGTTCTCAAGGTCTTAGAAAATAATTTCTCCCGAGTATGGTGCTATTCAGATTTGCTCAGGCTATTACCATAAATTCAGACATACCATTGACTTGATATTCCTACTGGATGTGAAGACTTTATAGTTAGTGGTCACAGGATCATAGGCTATGCAATGTTAGTTTGACTAGAGGCTATGGGCACTTTGTCAATGACCACAGTCAGACTCAACTACTTTTTTAAGGAGTTAAATGTCCTAAGAATAGACTTCCGGTAGAGTAATCTCTGTTATTGAACCTTGAACCTCAGATTATCTAAAGTGCTGAGCCAAGTGGAATTCCTAAAACTAGATAGTACAAAGAAGTAATCTCCATGGTGAGTCTTGCAGCAACCCTACCTTCAGGAGGAATAACATATGCATTTAGTTTAAAAATAAATTTTATTTATATATTCTCTAACGGACGAGCAAACTTGTGTTAAGAAATTAATTGGATGAGCATCCTTGTTTTAACAACTTAATAACATTAAGTTTTTAAAACAATGACACCCATCCATCAGAGAATGAATAAATACATATTTTTAAACCGAAATACTCATGATTTTCCTCCAGAATGTAGGGGTGGTGAAGAACTCACCATGGAGATTACTTTTACATGTTATCCAGTTTTAGAAGACCTTTTGTAAGGAGGGTAATGCTTGTGAGGCCTGAGATAAATTTAAGGGCAACCATAGAACTATCTGAGATACATTTTATAGAAAGACAAGGAGTCACATGACTTGATCTGCAGAGGCCTTATAGAAAGACAAGGAGTCACATGATTTGACCTGCAGATGCCTTGAGTAGTGGAAATGTTAATATTAATAAATAGCTCTATGACAACAATATATGATGACACATTTGGCCTTACAGAAACACTGAATCTGCATCTAAGACAAGTTACAGAGTACATACGTAAGTATATGCAGGTATTAAAGAAATGAGACTCACATCAACTCTACTGTGCACATCACAAATAAACTTTACTTATAGGTGATCATAAACAAATAGCTTTATATAAAGGATGCATTCGTTGATACTAGAATGGCTGCATTAAGAGACGAAGAGTCACTGCACATTCATTTCTCTAGATCAAATAGACCTTGATCTTGGAATTTGAAATATCACAAATAGAGGCTTTCTAGCCTTTTTGCTATCTGAAGCAGAGACAGACAGAAAAATAATATGACTGCAATTGTTATAAAGAAATCAGTCTTGAGGTTACAAAACTCTAAGCAATAAATACACAATACAATCTCTAATAAACTAGCTTATCAGTTTATCCTGTGTCACAAGATGTACAACTCTGACCACTGAAATGTATTTTAAAATTACTTTTTAAGGAATGCTGGGATTTGAAAACACATTTCTACTCCACTAGCCAGATATATGCTGGCAGTGTATTAGATTCTAGAAAAGGTCTGACTAGGGCAGAATATAGGGAACAATGGCTTCCTTGGTTTTAGAAGAGATGGCTTTTGCAATTAGTGGTGAACTGTAACAACAGTTGCCAAGAGACGGTCAAAGGAGAGAGTGTTATCAACCCATGTGCCCAGATCCCGAGCCCAAATTTGTATGGTAAAAGGGAATTGTCAATGCTGTAGGATGTAGTGTGTTTCTGCTTCGATTATACTTTCATATGAATTTGATATGATTAGCAAATGTATGTGTAATTGATGATTTATATTATTTAATGTCTGTTCACATATATTACTGAATGTCGGTTTAAAAATCCAAAACCAAACACAAACAGGTTTCCGGAACTGGTAGAAACAAAATCCAATAGTAGAAGAACAACCAGCTAGTCAGCCAATCACAGGAACTCTAAAACACTTTTATTTAATCAAAATACAAAGTCAAAGTCATAGTTCTGACAATGTCTTTGCAGTTGTTGTTGTTTGTCTTTCGGCTTTTTCCCGGTAAGGGGTCGCCACAGCAGAACTCTGGTCCGCTAATGATTGGCAGTAGATTTTTATGAAACGCCGAGGTGCCAGCTCGACGCCCAACCTTCAACGAAGGCACGGCCATTTATGCACGCATGTCTTTCAAACGCTACCCAACCGCGGGGAGGACATGCAGACTCCACACAGAAGGCACTCCCAGGCCAAGTCAAGAATCGAACGGGAGAACCTCTTGCTGTGAGGTAACAACACTACTGCTGTACCACCGCACGAAAGCACTTAACTTTGACTTTGTATTTTCATTAAATAAAAGTGTTTTTAGAGTTCCTGTGATTGGCTGAATAGCTGACTAGCTGTTTAAAAATGTTTTAATAAGTTGGAGCTTTTCTCCCTGGGCCTCAACTGAAAGTTTTTTTTTTTTGACTAAACCCAGTTGGACAAACCCCGGTAAATAAAAGCAAAGTAAATAAAAGGATAAGAAAAATAAATTTCTTTGATGGGGAAGCCCATCTCATGGTATGACCATTTCCTGGTTTATTTTCTTTTGAGTCATCCCACTTTAATCCCTGTGGTTTTGAGCTGACTGAGTGCGATAACATCTCTAAAGTAGCTCTACAAATATTTTTCTCCAGCAATCTTTCAGCTTTTCTTGGAAGACATTGCAGGTGGTGTCGTTAATCTAATGGTTGGCTAGAATGTCTCTATCTGCAGGTAGAGACTGCCTTGCTGCAAGTTGCATAAATTCCTGTCTTATTTAAAGCATGTGAGCCATGGTTTGACTTGAGTATTTCTTCTTGTAGTGAGTACAAAAAAGTTTGTAGTCACTTGAGGTGTGAGGATCTTTGAAGTAACACACATGATCTGGATAACTATTATGCTTCTTACCAGACTAACATCTGTTGCAAGAAGGCAGAACTTCTGTTCAGAGAGATGTTACCAATGGCTAGCCACTGGACCATGCTTGACCATGCTTGACCAGGTGATGGACAATCTATGTAGCTAAGCCTATCTCACTATATGATGGCCTTTTCATCACATAACTGTGAGATGGGTGATCATTTTTTCAGAGATAAGTTTCCTAATTAAGATCAGCATTTCCTCCACTTGACTCTCTGGACACTTATTAGGATATTGGTGAGATTTTCCGGATATTGGTGAGATTTTCCTTTGTATTAGTAGTATTTGGAATTCACAGACCTTTGTTACTTTTTATCACTGTCACTAACTCCGGGCTGTTTTGTCTCTACAGTCATGATTTCCATAGTCGTACATCGCTATTGTCCATAGTTTTGCAGACTGTCCCTTATTTCTCAAATGGTTTGCTCTGTCCCTCATACAATGCATTATGGAACAGATCCCAACAGAAGGTCTGGTGGCTCAACAGTGCTTTACTGGGCAGAGTTCCTTGTACTGGTACATGTCCGATTTACTATGGACATGCTGACTGGACTCTCCAGTCAGAGTGTGCATTTCTGAATACTAATAACTCTTCATTGTATAATTAAGCAAAAATCCATGACTGGGTGTGGATAACACAGGATTTAACCATGGTTTGCGTGGTTTGATCCTGAGGGCAAAGCCACCACACAAAGAAGTGAATTATTGCTATTATACAATGACATTATTTAAGAAAGAAATCTTTTCCCTTTTTTAAATAATGTCTTTGTATAATTTGAGTATAGTGCCCTTCCACTTTTTCTCTGCCATTGGATAGCTAATTGATGCACTAGTCATGGATAAGGTGTGTATGTCCCAAGCTTGCACAGTGCTTCAATAGACAATTCTGTTTCAGAAAGGAGACCACTGAAGTGTACAAGTAAAATAAACTACCTATTAAAGAGGAAGCCAAGCAGTTAATTTAAACACAGCAGAAACCCTTTCTGATTCATAACAATGTTCAAAGAATTGGGTGGAGAGGATTTTTGTTATATTTACAAGGTGCACCATTTGGCTGCTTTTTGAGAGTTTCTTTTACTTCTAAAGATATTTGCACTACCGATAAGAAGATGCCTGGCTATCACAGCTCTGTTTAGTGCAAAGGTAAATGCAAGCAGCACATTCAACAGTGAGGAACTTGGTTCAGGGCTGTGGAGAGCCCCTCTGCCTTACCTGGCTATATCTTATTCCACACATTCCAACCCGAAAATGAGGTCAGGAACACTAAGGGTGGTACAGTCTCTATCTTCATTAAGGACATGCACACCTCCAGACTGGTGTGCCAACATGACTCACTGGAACTACTCCAGGTGCAACTGACAGTTGGCAAGACACCCATCCAAGTTATAGCCAGCTATACACTCCTGTCCATGACTCAGCACACCCACTTCTCTTACCTGGATCTACTTGACTCCATCAAGGTCTCCCCTGACATCCTGATCCTTGGTGACTTCAGCTACCTCACCATAGACTAACTGAACTATTCCTACACTAATGCACTCACTCAATGATTCCTTGACTTCATCAGTTCTAACGCACTAGACCAGCTTGTCTCATCCCCCACAAGTGGTGATAACATTCTGGACTTAGTTCTCACCAACATGGGTGACCGCTGCACCACTTCCATAGTATATTCTTCCCTGGTGAGATCAGATCATCGGACTGCGTTGTTCGAAGTTTCTGTCCCACCTAACCCCCCCAGCCATAATCAAGATAAAAAACTTCTCAATAGCTAACTACACCCTCCTAAGGGAGGGTATCTGTAGCTCCACACCACCACCACCCTCAGAGGATGCAGACAACTATGCTGAACAGTATGTTAATGCAGTATACAAGCACCTGTACAATTGCATGGACTCAGCCATACCCAACAGAACTAAAACCTGCTCCTCAAGGAAACACAAACCTGTTTGGTGGGCATCCTCTAGCAATAGGCTTTACAACAAAAGGAATAAACTGTTGTCCAAGGGTAAAAAAGAACAAATTCCAAATTGGAAAAACTCCCTCCTTATGAATCAAAACTAGCCTCTAAAACAAAGGGAAACCACAAAGCCTTCTTCAGTTACATCAGGAACTTCCATGGCAAAGCCCAGGTTTGTTCCGAATTAGTCCTTAACAATATCACCTATACTGATCCTGTTGACTTAGCCAACCTGCTAGCAGAGAGTTTCAGTGCAAACATCATCCCCTGTCCCCCCACAAAGGCCCTTTCCACATCCCCAATATTTTACCACACCTCACATCTCTGTAGATCAAGTGTTAAAGGCATTATCCAAGGTAATCAACACAGGTTCCATGGGACTTGATAGTATCCCAGGCTGTATTCTGCACCATCTCCAGCAAAAACTAGCTTCACCATTGAGCACCCTATTCACCCACAGTCAAAGTACAGGCTTCATCCCAGCAGAGTGGAGAACTGCCATTCTCATCCCCTTGCACAAAGGTGGTGCCACTACTGACCCTGGAGACTATTACCCCATTAGCTTGACAAGTCTGAACTGTAAAGCCGCATGGAGCATATTATTATGGATCTCATAAAAAAGGACATAGCAATCTCCAATCACTTGTCCCCACCCAGTTTGGATTCATCAAGGGCAGATCTTGCCTGTTGAACCTGGTTGACTTCTTTGAGACTGTCACCAAGGCCCTGGATGAAGGAAAGTCAGTACATACAGCTTACCTTCTGAGGGTAATGTTACTTAATGCTAGAAGTCTAAACCTCAAAATGCACTCACTCGAGACACTCCTTAAAATGGAGAACATCGACATTTGTTCAGTGACAGAGCCTGGTTCAAGGCTCCAGAGAGCACCCCTGCATTACCAGGCTATAATTCGTACCACACCTTTCGGCCACCCAACCTGGACGGAAGCACTAAAGGCGAAGGTGTATCCATATTCATTAAGGATATCCACACCTTCAGGCTAGTTGCTCAGCATAATGCATCTGAGATTATCCAAGTGCAACTAACTCTGGGCAAGACCGCAATGCAAATTGTAGCGTGCTACAAATCCCCAGCATGCCCCAAGATTCCCACTCCTCATTTCTTGATACACTGGAAAATATTAGGGTACAACCTAACACCCTAATAATGGGTGATTTCAACTACTCCACCATTAACTGGGAAAACTATTCATGTACCAACTCTTGTGCTCACCATTTTCTGGAATTCATAAATTCCAATGCCTTGGATCAACTTATCCACACCCCCACCAGGGGCAGCAATATCCTAGACCTGGTCATTACCAACATGGGCAACTGGTGTTCCACACCAGTGGTCAATTCCTCGTTGGTCAGATCCGACCACAAGCAAATCACCCTAGACATCCACATCCCACCCCTACCCCCCATTAGGGAAACCACCGTAAAACATTTCTCCAAAGCCAACTTCACGCTTCTTAAGACAGAAGTGGCAAACTTCACGACACCCATGCTGATGGACAGTAGAGATACGACTGCTGAATCCTATACAATTGCACTTTATAAGCACTTACACGAGTGCATGGATCGTGCAAGTCCTAACAGAACCAAGATGTGATCCTCCAACAAAAAGGAAGCCAATCTGGTGGTCCCCTGCTATAAAAAAAACTCTACAACAGAAGAAAGAAACTGTTGCAAAAAAGAGTAAAATCCCATGACTGGAGGAACTCTGTGGTCAGCCTCAGTAAGAAACTGAGATCCCTCATAAAATCCTCCAAAGCTAGTTACAAAAACAAAATCGCCACTGATTCTAAAGACAACCACAAAGCATTTTATAGCTATGTCAGGAATCTCAATGGCAACACTCAGATCTGCTCTGAGTTACAGCACAATGGCACTAAATATACAGAACCAACTGATATTGCCAACATCCTGACAGATAGGTTCAGTGTTAACTTTACCCCTCTCTCATCTCCTAAAGGGCCCATCTCTATACCGGAAGAATGCAAAGTACCTGTAATCATAGCTGCACAGATAAAAACACACTCTCCAAAGCCAAGAACACAGCATCCATGAGACCTGACAACATCCCAGGCTGCATTCTACATGAACTACAGAATGAACTGGCACCCCACCTAAGTACCATGTTCAGTCATAGCCTCACCTCAGGCTTTGTGCCCACTGAATGGTGCACAGCAACAGTTATCCCATTCCACAAAGGGGGAGCCACTATGGACCCTGGGAACTACCACCCCATTAGCCTGACAAGCCTGGTCTGCAAAGCTATGGAGCGTATTATCTTAGAACTTATAAACAATGACATTGGTAATCTCCACACTCTGGGCCCTACCCAGTTTAGGTTTGTAAAAGACAAATCATGTCTCCTAAACCTGATAGACTTCTTTGAAGCAGTCTCCAAAGCCGTAGATGAGGGTAAGGTGGTTCACACAGCCTATCTAGATCTAGTCAAGGCTTTCAACACCATCCCCCACTCTGGAATTATAGGCAAACTCACTAAACTAGGTATAAATCCCTATGTCACAAGATGGGTTGCCAACTAGCTCACTGACAGAACCCACACTGTGAAAGTAGCAGACTCTAAATCCAACTTCAGACCAGTGACAAGTGGAGTACCATAGCATTCAGACCTAGGTCCTCTCCTGTTTGGTATCTACTTCTCTGAAGTACAAGCTAACACAGAAGGTCTTTGGCTAACAAAGTTCACAGATGACTGCAAACTAGGAGACATAATCAAAACTCCTAACGATGTGGACATCCTATAAAAGGGCCTCACTGAAACAGATGCCTGGTGTCAAAGCCATGGCCTCAAGCTCAATGCCAAAACGTGCATTGTCATCCCTTCTGGTAAAAACTCTGTACCCATGAACTACCACATAGGCGGTAGTCTACTTAACACTGAAAGTGTGATAAGAGACCTTGGAACACAGGTGGACAGTAGTCTCTCCTTTGATAATCACATTGCCACAGTAGTCAGGAAATCCTTCTACGTGGCACACCTCATCGCAAAAGGTTTTTCATCCAGGAAAAACAAGGTCATTGTTCCCCTCTACTCATCACTCATTAGACCCATTATAGAGTACAATGCACCTTTTGGTATGTACCTCACAAGACATCTACAACAACTGGAAAGGCCATAGAAATACCTCACAAAGATAATTACTGGCCTCAAACAGATGCCCTACACAGACCGTCTCAAAAACTCCAACTTTACTCTGTCACATATCGCCTACTCAGAGGTGATATCTGCCTAACATACAAAGCTATGTCTAACCCAGAGCTGTTGGACATGCTCCATGTAAAGAAATCCCAGTCCCTCTGAGCTACACACTCTCGAGACCTAAACCTTGTCACTGCAATAAACAGAACATGCTAGAGGGATAGATTCCTGTCCCAGAGACTTCCCATACTCTGGAACAAACTACCTAGCTATATCAAACAAAGCTCCTCATTAGCACTCTTCAAGAAAAATCTTGATGATTGGATGGGAGATAGGAAATTCACCCCGGGGATCACTTCTGTGGCTCTGCTTGACAGGGGCACAGGAAAATAATTTTCTTGGGTGGCAAAAGCCAGGGTACCATTTGGCTAGGCTTATATAGGCCCTAGGGCTAATAGCCTAGTACCTACCTATGAACCTATGAACATCCCATCATGTGGGTGGCCATCTGGCTCACTGACAGGACCCTCAAGGTCAAAATGGGAAAATCCACTTCTGATAACAGACCTGTCACGAGTGGAGTTCCCCAGGGATCTGTCCTGGGACCCTTACTGTTTGGCATCTACTTCTTGGAGGTCCAGGCAAAGACAAAAGACCTGTGGCTGATAAAGTTTTCAAACAACTATAAGTTGGGTGCTGTCATTGACTCCCTAAATGATGTTAACATACTGCAAGAAGGTCTCACAGCAACTAATTACTGGTCCCAAAGAGATGGCCTCAAGCTAAATGCAAAAAAAGTATCATCATACCATTCGTCAAAAACACAGCCCCTACTGATTACCACATCAACGGCAACGCCCTAAACACACAATCTGTGGTAAGAGACCTGGGTACTCAGGTTGATAACAATCTCACATTTGACCATCATAACACCCTGTTTGGTATGTACCTATCCAAACATCTGCACCAACTGGAAAGGCCTCAAAAATACCTCACAAAGAGAATCCATGGCCTTCAACACCTATCCTATGCGGACAGGCTCAAATCACTATCACTCTACTCGGCATCATGCAGATTGCTCAGAGGTGATCTGTGTCTCGCCTACAAGGTAATATCAGACCCTGCCCTAAGAGAGATGCTCCAAATCTGTAAGTCTAACTCCTTGCAGATTACCCACTCATAAGGCCTGAATCTAATATGTGACATCAACAAAACCTGCTGGAGAGATGAGTTTCTCTCCCAGAGGCTGCCCCATCCCTGGAATAGACTTCCCATACACATCAAACAGAGTACCTCACTGACCCTCTTCAACCGCAGTGTTGATGAGTGGATGGGAAACCACAAATTTGTGTGTTTATGTTTATTGTAGGAAGTGTTGGGAGGTATGTACGCTGGTGTATGTATGTGTTTTGTAGTGTGTGATGTGTGTTTGATGGGAATATGTAGATTCGTGGTTTTGTTTTTCGTGTTTGTGTATGTTCGACATTTAGGGGATTTGACTTTATAGTTTTGTGATACTGAATTTCGATAATTCACTATTTCGATACTATGAAGTGAATATATATATATATATATATATATATATATATATATATATATATATATATATATATATATATATATATATATATATATATATAGTTGTGTGTGTAGGGCGGCCACGGTGGTGCAGTGGTTAGCATTGCCGCCTCACAGCAAGAGGTTCTCCGGTTCGATCCTCGGCTGGGGTGCCTTCTGTGCGGAGTCTGCATGTCCTCCCTGTGGTCGCGTGGGTTTCCTCCGGGTGCTCCGGTTTCCTCCCACATCCCAAAGACATGCTGCAGGTGGATTGGACACTCTAAATTGGCCCTAGGTGTGCGTGTGAGTGTGCCTTCTGTGGAAGGTTGGGCGCCGGGCTGGCAACTCGACACCGTAAAACTCCACTGCCATTCAATGTGCGGACAAGGTGATCCGCTGTGGCGACCCCTAACCGGGAAAAGCCGAAAGAAGAAGAAGAAGAAGATATATAGTTGTGTGTGTGTGTATATATATATATATATATATATATATATATATATATATATATATATAAAATTAACCACACTAAAAAAAAAACTGAACGAAGAGAAGAAATTTAAACTAAGAAATGAACTTTGTGACAATAACAGCATTCAAAAAATAGTAAATCACACCAACTCTTGTAGAACTTTAGCTCTTTCGTCTTATTTATTATCAAGACTTCTTCAGAAAGACATGTTTCATAAGTATGAGCAACCATTTTCACTTCCTTTATATACATTAGTTCTAGCAGGCCATTTAAATAAACAACAGTTCCTTTCCAATAGTAAAGTGTGAACAGGCAGGGTGCTGTGTGCATTTTCATTAACATTATAATCGCAGTCACATAAGGTAAATTAGTCAGACAGTAATAGCCTTGTGGTGCCATGTGCATGCTAATAGGGATCGTGTGAAAAAAGGGATCGTGTGCAAAAAAGGGATTGTGTGCAAAAAGGGATCGTGTGCAAAAAGGGATCATGTGCAAAAGCAAAAAAAAAAAAAAGATTTTAAAAATATGGGGGAACCGGGAAGGATGAGAGTCATGTTGTGTAGCACAGACACTCCAGGTACCCACCAATCCTAGAAAACGGATTCACAGCAAGGGCATAGAATGGACCGAACAAAATGGACTGGGTGTCAAGTTTCCCCCTTCCAATTTCCACAGATATGTTTGGAATCAGACGGGTCCTCACCAACAATTGGGACATCTTGGAAAGAGAAAAAGGTCTGACAAAGTTACTTGGGACATCCCCGAACTTCTGTTTCAAATGAACCTCTTCTTTTGGTGGTGCATTCGAGAGGAATAAAAGCCCATCCCCACAGAGCGAAGTATCGACAGAACCTGGAATGTCTGACTGCGGCAAGTGTGTTGCCTGTGTACACATACGAAAAGACAACAATGTCACCTTCCCGCACTGCAACAGAACTGTCAGTCTACATGACCACTATGACTGCAACACAAAAAATGTAGTCTACTGTGCTTTCTGCGAACACTGCGGGAATTTCTATATTGGCAAAATGAACAGAAATCTGAGTAGCTGTATTAAAGAACACACTGCAGCAATACACAAACAGGACAGTTTGAATGCCTTGGCTAAACACAGTGCTACTTGCCCAAACTTCACAGGATTTAAATTCACAGCACTGGAAAAAACAACAGAATTTGTAGGGGACATGGACACATTCCTGCAAGTCCGAGAATTTAAATGGCAGATAGAACAGAGAGCTGATGTCCATCCAGGTCTCAACGAGACACTGAACATTAAACGTGCACTTAAATGGTATAGAGATTGAAATGTGATAAGGTTTGAAGACTTGTGCAAGAGGGTTTGAATAATTGTGCAAGTGGATTTAATGTGTTTATGGATTTACAACTGTGCAAGTGAATATAATGTGTTTCCTCTCCCTCTCTGACTTTTGCCTCCCCCCTACCCCCTACACACATGCTCCCAGTCACCAGGCTAGCCCCCGCTGACCCCCCAACAACCTCCCCGGTCTCACTTTTCACGCAGCCATTCAAGGGGTGATACCATCCGAACCAGCCGATGGGCAGTACCATCCGCACTGACAGTCTTCTGGGACACTCTATTATTCATATGTTCTACACTCCTTGTCATGGGTGGCCCCCTAACAGCCCCCCCTCAAGTCCACGCCGCATTCCTCCCACTCCCCCATCAGGTGGCATACCCACACATTTTTCTACACACTCACTGATACCTAAGCATAGTAGGACTCTCTACCTGACTCCTCCACCTTTCTCCGTGCCCTTCTTTACTTAACTTTGGAGGCAGGGATTCATAAGTTACGTGTTTATATTAGAATTATCACAGCATGACTCTCATCCTTCCCGGTTCCCCCATATTTTTAATAAAATCTTTTTTTTTTTTTTTTGCTTTTGCACACGATCCCTTTTTGCACACAATCCCTTTTTGCACACGATCCCTTTTTGCACACGATCCCTATTAGCATGCACATGGCACCACAAGGCTATTACTGTCTGACTAATTTACCTTATGTAACTGCGATTGTAATGTTAATGAAAATGCACACAGCACCCTGCCTGTTCACACTTTACTATTGGAAAGGAACTGCTGTTAATTTAAATGGCCTGCTAGAACTAATGTATATAAAGGAAGTGAAAATGGTTGCTCATAGTTATGAAACATGTCTTTCTGAAGAAATCTTGATAATAAATAAGACGAAAGCGCTAAAGTACTACAAGAGTTGTTGGTGTTATTTACTATTTTTTGAATGCTGTTATTGTCACAAAGTTCATTTCTTAGCATATATGGGTCTACTTCAGTAGACCAAAGTTTCCCTTACCCGACACTGAAATTTCCCAGAGGAAAGGACCAACAACTTCACAAGACTGACATTCGGAACACTGACTCTTCACACGAGGTAAGTAACTGCCTGGCCATCCTGTTGAACTTTGCCCCTTACCCCCGAGGTAGTGCGATCTCAAAGTTGGTATATTTAGTTAGGTGGTGTGGAGGGCAAAGCCCCCCACATCGGTGGGTTTAGTTTTGTTTCATTTTGTTGTTTTATTTGGGATGGCCAAGCAGTTACCTACCTTGCATAAAAAGTTGGTGTTTCGGATGTCATTGTTGTGCAGTTGTCTGTCCTTTCATCTCAGGGAAGTTGGAGTCGGGTAAGTGAAACGTCGGTGTTCTGAAGTAGGTGCATATATAGAGATATATATATATATGTATATTATATATGTGTATATATATATATATATATATATATATATATATATATATATATGAGTTTGTAATGAATAATCACCAGTAAGTTTGATCAAAACACAAAACATCGAACATACTCAAAAGCAGTTACCACTAATTGCCACTAAATTCATCACAAATTTAAACCAGTAGGTGACGTTGACGATTGCGAAAAGTAAAACAAAAAAGCAGCTTTTTACGTGGTGGGCTTCAATCCCCCACTTCCCCATAAATTAAATACACTAACTTCAGAGTCACATAAACTCAAAAAAGGGCAAAAACCCTTGCATTATTTAACAGTCAATATAATGAACTTTAAGTGTTACATAATTCATGAACTTTGAGTGTTACATAATTCAGTAAACTGTACCAGTGATGAAAAACACACCAGTTTCACCACAAGATAAATTGTGTGCAGTTATAACTCCTGTAGCACTTATATATATATATATATATATATATATATATATATACACACACACACACACACACACACACACACACACGTGTGTGTGTATTGAACTATGACTTTTGCCTTGGATGGAGAAATCCTTGGTTCTGGCTATCCAAGCCAGGAAGGGCTTACCCTCTGGGAACTGCAAGATTCACTTCAGCTGCAAAGTACTGAACAAGAATGAGCAGCTATTTCATATTTAAAAGTGCCGCCGTACACTCCGTTACTCACAGTATCCGAGATAAAAGAAAGATCAGCCGTGTTAAGGATACCTTGATCATTTATTTTCCAGTATGATGATAGCTTTCACCTTAAGAAAGATATGCATGTATGGACTACATATGGAAGTCCCAGCCAAGCGAGAGTCTTCACTGTGTACCTTAAACTTGCAGTACTGAAGGTCCACGGGATATATTCAAAAGGCCCTTTAAGGACATTCCAGCGTTTCAGCTAAATGTCTTCTCATTGCCCATGACTTTTTATTTTCTCTCTTTTGAGTCTTTACTGGTGCATTCAGGCCAATAAATCAAAACCCCACTAGGTGTCATGTTTTTCACATAAACACACACATTACTAGCTTAGCCTTGAAATGTTAGTAGTTGATTCCTTTGTAAAGTTCTTCTTTTCAGTTAGCTGAGTTTTTGGCAAAGACATACACAAACTCTGACTGTTAGCACAGTTATTGCTCCAAAAGATTTTCATATTCAGACCATGGAAGACTAGGGTTACCACCTGTCCCACTTTGCGAGGGACAGTCCCTCTTTGGCCAGTTGTGTCCTGCAAAAAAAATGTGAAAATGGCAAATGTCCTGAGATTTTAAGACAAAATTATTTCCTATATTTTATGTAATAGTTGCATAAAACAGTTATTCTGAATCTGAAACACCTAAATATTATAAGAAACAGAATAAGCAACTAAAATGCTACAAGAATAATATTTTACTTGGTCAAAAAAGTGAAGTTCTGCCCTTTGTACTGGCCGTGGGTATGTTTTGGCCTGCAAAATCTGATGTTTGTAAGTGCTATACAGTGGTGGGCTCTGAAAGGGGTATTTGTTGCAAATTTAGCAACTGTGCTATTCCATTCAAGTTGTGAGTTTTGTGATGCCTGGATGTTAGTGAGGATGGGAGCACCATAAAGAAGTGTGGGGAGGAAAGAAACACTGTCCACTGTAGCATTAGTTACATCAGTGAGAAAGATCTTGTCTCTATAAAGCTTCCCTAATTTTTGATGTGACTTTCTTATGCAATTTTGTATAAGCAGGTCAAATTTACGATTACCATCCGTTATCATCAGTGCAGAATAACGCATATTAGTGCACCATTTGATACATTCGATTTTGGAGTTTTGGGACGAGATATGCACACTCGCCTCTCTTCTTCACTGCTTCACCTGTAACCTCTTGCAGCACTTTTGGCATTTTTTTTCTTTGGATTGTTATCCTTCCTTGCTCTCCTGTGGGGTAAACCAGACTTGGCACGGTCTTCATTATTTTTCACTTTATGCATATTATTACTTCGAGAAGTTATTGACAGGCTAGGATTGCAGACCATTGTTGTCCTGATAACATTCAGTTTTCTTTCAGTTTCTGCAAGAAATGTCAGATTTTACTCCTCTGGGGAAAGTATTAACTCTTCTTTGAATGGATAGCACAGAGATGTCGATGTTAAACTCTACAAAGACTAAAGCAATAATAGTGCATGTTTACAGTAAACCTCTGGCAGCTCCAACCTTCTTCCTTTCAATCTGTTAAACAGGTGCTCAAGTGGGGTTTGTGTGATGTGTGCAACATCTCAGATTTATTCTTCATATTAGATGTCAGCAATAGTTGCGAAGTCATCATAGTTTGTCTTTGGTAATGTCTTACAGTATCCCCTAGAGAGATTATCTCAGTACTGATGCTGTGTACTGGTTTTGTCCCACCTTAACTATTGCAATGATATACAACTGAAGCCCTTAGGCACTGTTTTGATTATCTGTAGTTACTCCAGAACTCTGCAAGGCAGCTAATGGATAGCAATGTCCATTCTGACTTCATTACTCTGGTTCTGAAAGAGATTCATTGCCTTCCTATTTAAAAGAAGCTCATCTTCACAATTCTGAATCTCATATATCGAGTTCTTCTAAGTTGGACATCAGGGCATGCTGTTGGAACCTTAATCTCTCCTGAAAACATACAGCGCAAACTTGGATTTCGCTTCAAGACTTCAGAACATTTATGTGGCACAGTGGACTTTAGAACATTATGTGGCACAGTGGACTTTAGAACATTTATGTGGCACAGTGGACTTTAGAAGATTTATGTGGCACAGTGGCCTTTAGAACATTTATGTGGCACAGTGGTTCTGGCTTGAATTTCCCTGCTTTTACTTCACTTTACAATTCACTTCATTTATTTTCTTTATAATTTGAAAAGGTTATTGCCACTTTGCAAAGAATTTGTTTTCAGCTGCAGTTACTAACACAATTACTTTATCTCCTAGTTTGAATTTAGATAAGCATTTTTGCTATTTGTTTTCTGGTATGTTTCCTGTGTTCTCTCCATATGTTCACTTACTATAGGCATTATAGTTCTTAACCCATTCTACAGATTGGCACAATGTTCCATCATACCTTTATAGAGATGCAATGAGCTCTGCATTGATTCTTCACAAGGGTATTGCCTCAGAAAATCTTACGTATATAATACACTGAAGATCAGTGATGACCATTGTTATACATTCAATAGAGACACTCTGAGTCATGATGACCATTGTTATACATTCAATAGAGACATCCTGAGTCATGATGACCATTGTTATACATTCAATAGAGACATCCTGAGTCATGATGACCATTGCTATACATTCAATAGAGACATCCTGAGTCATGATGACCATTGTTATACATTCAATAGAGACACCCTGAGTCATGATGACCATTGTTATACATTCAATAGAGACACCCTGAGTCATGATGACCATTGTTATACATTCAATAGAGACATCCTGAGTCATGATGACCATTGTTATACATTCAATAGAGACACCCTGAGTCATGATGACCATTGTTATACATTCAATAGAGACATCCTGAGTCATGATGACCATTGTTATACATTCAATAGAGACACCCTGAGTCATGATGACCATTGTTATACATTCAATAGAGACACCCTGAGTCATGATGACCATTGTTATACATTCAATAGAGACATCCTGAGTCATGATGACCATTGTTATACATTCAATAGAGACATCCTGAGTCATGATGACCATTGTTATACATTCAATAGAGACATCCTGAGTCATGATGACCATTGTTATACATTCAATAGAGACATCCTGAGTCATGATGACCATTGTTATACATTCAATAGAGACATCCTGAGTCATGATGACCATTGTTATACATTCAATAGAGACATCCTGAGTCATGATGACCATTGTTATACATTCAATAGAGACATCCTGAGTCATGATGACCATTGTTATACATTCAATAGAGACATCCTGAGTCATGATGACCATTGTTATACATTCAATAGAGACATCCTCAACGAGTCATTATATCAAAGGGTTAAATCTTGGTGTTAGTGTTGCACTTTGGCACTCTAGGCAGGCTGGACAAAAGTTCTATATTTTCTTCAAGTTACCAGTCCAATAACATTTAGCCAAAATTTCAGCTGCCCTGTTCTGTTGGCTCCACATTTACACCCTGCTGCCCTGTACTTCTGGCTCCACACTGACACCCTGCTGCCCTGTTCTTTTAGCTCCACATTTACACCGTGCTGCCCTGCTCATTTGGCTCCACATTTACGCTGTGCTGCCCTGTTCATTTGGCTCCACATTTATAAAATGCTTCACTGTTCTTTTAGGTCCACATTTACACCCTGCTGCTTAGTTCATTTGGCTCCACATTTACACCGTGCTGCCCTGTTCTTTTGGCTCCACATTTACACTGGGCTGCCCTGTTCTTTTGGCTCCACATTTACAATGGGCTGCCCTGCTCTATTGGCTCCACATTTACACTGTGCTGCCCTGTTCTTTTGGCTCCACATTTCCACCCTGCTGCCCTGTTCTTTTGGCTCCATATTTACACTGTGCTGCTCGGTTCTTTTGGCTTCAGATTTACACTGGTCTGCCCTGTTCTTTTGGCTCCACATTTACACTGTACTGCCCTGTTCTTTTGTCTGCACATGTACACTGTGCTGCTCTGTTCCTTTGGCTCCACATTTACACTATGCTGCCCTGTTCTTTTGGCTCCACATTTACACTGTACTGCCCTGTTCTTTTGTCTCCACATTTACACTGTGCTGCCCTGTTCTTTTGGCTCCACATTTACACTGTACTGCCCTGTTCTTTTGTCTCCACATTTACACTGGGCTACCCTGTTCTTTTGGCTTCACATTTACACCGTGTTGCCCTGTTCTTTTGGCTCCACATTTACACCGTGCTGCTCTGTTCTTTTGGCTCCACATTTACACCATACTGCCCTGGTCTTTTAGCTCCACATTTACACTGGGCTACCCTGTTCTTTTGCCTCATTTACACCGTGTTGCCCTGTTCTTTTGGCTCCACATTTACACCGTGTTGCCCTGTTCTTTTGTCTCCACATTTACACTGTGCTGCCCTGTTCTTTTGGCTCCACATTTACACCGTGCTGCTCTGTTCTTTTGTCTCCACATTTACACCGTGTTGCCCTGTTCTTTTGGCTCCACATTTACACCGTGTTGCCCTGTTCTTTTGTCTCCACATTTACACTGTGCTGCCCTGTTCTTTTGGCTCCACATTTACACCGTGTTGCCCTGTTCTTTTGTCTCCACATTTACACTGTGCTGCCCTGTTCTTTTGGCTCCACATTTACACCGTGTTGCCCTGTTCTTTTGTCTCCACATTTACACTGTGCTGCCCTGTTCTTTTGGCTCCACATTTACACCATGCTGCCCTGTTCTTTTGGGTCCACATTTACACTGTGCTGCCCTGTTCTTTTGGCTCCACATTTACACCATGCTGCCCTGTTCTTTTGGCTCCACATTTACACCGTGTTGCCCTGTTCTTTTGGCTCCACATTTACACCGTGTTGCCCTGTTCTTTTGGCTCCACATTTACACCGTGTTGCCCTGTTCTTTTGGCTCCACATTTACACCATGTTGCCCTGTTCTTTTGGCTCCACATTTACACTGTGTTGCCCTGTTCTTTTGGCTCCACATTTACACCGTGCTGCCCTGTTCTTTTAGCTCCACATTTACACTGGGCTGCCCTGTTCTTTTGGCTCCACATTTACACCCTACTGCCCTGTCCTATTGTCTCCACATTTACACCATGCTGCCCTGTTCTTTTGGCTCCACATTTACACCGTGTTGCCCTGTTCTTTTGGCTCCACATTTACACCGTGTTGCCCTGTTCTTTTGGCTCCACATTTACACCGTGTTGCCCTGTTCTTTTGGCTCCACATTTACACCGTGTTGCCCTGTTCTTTTGGCTCCACATTTACACTGTGTTGCCCTGTTCTTTTGGCTCCACATTTACACCGTGCTGCCCTGTTCTTTTAGCTCCACATTTACACTGGGCTGCCCTGTTCTTTTGGCTCCACATTTACACTGTACTGCCCTGTCCTATTGTCTCCACATGTACACTGTGCTGCCCTGTTCTTTTGGCTCCACATTTACACCCTACTGCCCTGTTCTTTTGGCTCCACATTTACACTGGGCTGCCCTGTTCTTTTGGCTCCACATTTACACCCTGCTGCCCTGTCCTATTGTCTCCACATGTACACTGTGCTGCTCTGTTCTTCTGGCTCCACATTTACACCGTGTTGCCCTGTTCTTTTGGTTCCACATTTACACCGTGCTGCTCTGTTCTTTTGGCTCCACATTTACACTGTGCTGCCCTGTTATTTTGGCTCCACATTTACACTGTGCTGCCCTGTTCTTTTGGCTCTACATTTACACCGTGCTGCCCTGTTCTTTTGTCTCCACATGTACACTGTGCTGCCCTGTTCTTTTGGCTCCAAACTGACACCTTGCTGCCCTGTTCTTTTTGCTCCACTTTTACACTGGGCTGAGCTGTTCTTTTGGCTCCACATTTACATCCTGCTGTTCTGTTCTTTTAGCTCCACATTTACACCCTGCTGCCCTGTTCTTTTGTCTCCACATTTACACCGTGCTGCCCTGTTCTTTTGGCTCCACATTTACACCCTGATGCCCTGTTCTTTTGGCTCCACACTGACACCCTGCTGCCCTGTTCTTTTGTCTCCACATGTACACTGTGCTGCCCTGTTCTTTTGGCTTCACATTTACACTCTGCTGCCCTGTTCTTTTGGCTCCACATTTACACCCTGATGCCCTGTACTTCTGGCTCCACACTGACACCCTGCTGCCCTGTTCTTTTAGCTCCACATTTACACTAGGCTGCCCTGTTCTTTTGTCTCCACATGTACACTGTGCTGCCCTGTTCTTTTGGCTCCACATTTACACCCTGCTGCCCTGTTCTTTTGGCTCCACATTTACACTAGGCTGCCCTGTTCTTTTGTCTCCACATTTACACCCTGCTGCCCTGTTCTTTTGACTCCACATTTACACTGGGCTGCCCTGTTCTTTTGGCTCCACATTTACAGCATGCTGCCCTGTTCTTTTAGCTCCACATTTACAGCATGCTGCCCTGTTCTTTTGGTTCCACATTTATACTGGGCTGCTCTGTTCTTTTGGCTCCACATTTACAGTGGGCTGCCCTGTTCATTTGGCGCCACATTTACACCATACTACCCTGTTCTTTTGGCTCCACATTTACACCATGCTGCTCTGTTCTTTTAGCTCCACATTTACACTGGGCTGCCCTGTTCTTTTGGCTCCACATTTACACTGGGCTGCTCTGTTCTTTTGGCTCCACATTTACACTGGGCTGCCCTGTTCTTTTGGCTCCACATTTACACTGGGCTGCCCTGTTCTTTGGGCTGCACATTTACACCCTGCTGCCTTGTTCTTTTGGCTCCACATTTACACTGGGCTGCCCTGTTCTTTTGGCTCCACATTTACACCATCCTGCCCTGTTCTTTTGGCTCCACATTTACACTGGGCTGCCCTGTTCTTTTGGCTCCACATTTACACCCTGCTGTCCTTTTTGTTTGGCTCCTCATTTACACTGGGCTGCCCTGTTCTTTTGGGTCCACATTTACACTGGGTTGCCCTGTTCTTTTGGCTCCACATTTACACTGGGCTGCCCTGTTCTTTTGGCTCCACATTTACATACTGCTGCCCTGTTCTTTTGGCTCCACATTTACACTGGGCTGACCTGTTCTTTAGTCTCCACATTTACACTATGCTACCCTGTTCTTTCGGCTCCACATGTACACTGTTCTGTCCTGTTCTTTCAGCTCCACATTTACACCCTGCTGCCCTGTTCTTTTGATTCCACATGTACACTGTGCTGCCCTGTTCTTTCAGCTCCACATTTACACCCTGCTGCCCTGTTCTTTTGGCTCCACATTTACACTGTTCTGTCCTGTTCTTTCAGCTCCACATTTACACCCTGCTGCCCTGTTCTTTTGATTCCACATGTACACTGTGCTGCCCTGTTCTTTTGGCTCCACATTTACACTGTGCTGCTCTGTTCTTTTGGCTCCACATTTACACCCTGCTGCCCTGTTCTTTTGGCTCCACATTTACACTGTGCTGCTCTGTTCTTTTGGCACCACATTTACACTAGGCTGCCCTGTTCTTTTGTCTCCACATGTACACTGTGCTGCCCTGTTCTTTTGGCTCCACATTTACACCATGCTGCCCTGTTCTTTTGGCTCCACATTTACACCCTGCTGCCCTGTTCTTTTGTCTCCACATTTACACTGAGCTGCCCTGTTCTTTTGGCTCCACATTTACACCCTGCTGCCCTGTTCTTTCGGCTCCACATTTACACTGGGCTGCCCTGTTCTTTTAGCTCTGCATTTACACTAGGCTGCCCTGTTCTTTTAGGTCCACATTTACACTCTGCTGCTCTGTTCTTTTGGCTTCACATTTACACCCTGCTGCCCAGTTCTTTCGGCTCCACATTTACACTGGGCTACCCTGTTCTTTTAGCTCTGCATTTACACCATGCTGCCCTGTTCTTTTGGCTCCACATTTACACCCTGCTGCCCTGTTCTTTTGTCTCCACATGTACACTGTGCTGCCCTGTTCTTTTGGCTCCACATTTACACTGTACTGCCCTGTTCTTTTGTCTCCACATTTACACTGGGCTACCCTGTTCTTTTGGCTTCACATTTACACCGTGTTGCCCTGTTCTTTTGGCTCCACATTTACACCGTGCTGCTCTGTTCTTTTGGCTCCACATTTACACCATACTGCCCTGGTCTTTTAGCTCCACATTTACACTGGGCTACCCTGTTCTTTTGCCTCATTTACACCGTGTTGCCCTGTTCTTTTGGCTCCACATTTACACTCTGCTGCCCTGTTATTTTGGCTCCACATTTACACTGTGCTGCCCTGTTCTTTTAGCTCCACATTTACACTGGGATGCCCTGTTCTTTTGGCTCCACATTTACACCATGCTGCCCTATTCTTTTAGCTCCACATTTACACCCTGCTGCCCTGTTCTTTTGGCTCCATATTTACACTGTGCTGCTCGGTTCTTTTGGCTTCAGATTTACACCCTGCTGCCCTGTTCTTTTGTCTGCACATGTACACTGTGCTGCCCTGTTCGTTTGGCTCCACATTTACACCATGCTGCCCTGTTCTTTCGGCTCCACATTTACACTGGGCTGCCTGTTCTTTTGGCTCCACATTTACACCCTGCTGTCCTTTTCGTTTGGCTCCACATTTACACTGGGCTGCCCTGTTCTTTTGGCTCCACATTTACACCCTGCTGTCATTTTAGATTTGCTCCACATTTACACTGGGCTGCCCTGTTCTTTTGGCTCCACATTTACACTGGGCTGCCCTGTTCTTTTGGCTCCACATTTATACCCTGCTGTCATTTTAGATTTGCTCCACATTTACACTGGGCTGCCCTGTTCTTTTGGCTCCACATTTACACTTGGCTGCTCTGTTCTTTTGGCTCCACATTTACACCCTGCTGCCCTGTTCTTTTGGCTCCACATTTACACTGGGTTGCCCTGTTCTTTTATCTCCACATTTACACCCTGCTGTCCTTTTCGTTTGGCTCTCCATCTATGCTGTCTATGTTTTCTTTAGTTGCTCTCTTCTTTTGGCTCTCCATCTATGCTGTCTATGTTCTCTTTATCTCTGCTTAGTATATTACTTTCCTACTGACTGTACTTGAAACTGATATTGCTACTTACTAGTCAGCCTTATCAGTATCGTGATGTGAAGTGTAGGTTATGGCCATTTTACCATAAATACAAGGATGTGTTTTCCATTCATCTAGTAAATTCCCTGCAAAAGGCAAATCACAAAAATAATTTTCTTCCACTTGGGTACTAGCAGTTTTCTTTTCTCTTCCTTTGTAGTTGTTTTACTTGCTTTATTATTAGAGTATTGTTTCTATTTCTGTCTAGCTCTCTGTTTTGGCACAGCAGGACAGATCCGAGTCTGTTCAGGTTTTCCTTTCCCTTGTCATGTGCCTCCTCCTCAGTTTGTGCATTTATTTCCCTTAGTGTATTTATAAATATGAGTAATTCTCTCTCATTACGTACACTGAGTTATAGTGTATTCATAAATATGAGTAATTCTCTCTCATTATGTACACTGAGTTATTTTATCGTTTTATCTGCTGGAGTCTTGGTATAGCACACTTTCCTGACAGTTTCTACATAGATTTATTTTATTACATTAATTTAAAAAGTCTTTTGGTGAGATTTAGACTTAGATTTATTTAACCTTTCTACCCAGATGCAAATCTTTGCTCCGTTTAGGATTATAAAAGTTTTCTTTACTGAGTCTATGTATCTGGTACATTTGTTTGAAACAATCTCACATAACATTTTACTTTTTCAGCATGGGGAAAATCTTGCTCATTCATCATATCATCATATCAAGGGTCAAATTAGGCACAAGACATCTAAGAAATAATACACTTCTAAAGTGACTGTAACTCTTCTGGATTTATGGATTATTCCCGCTTGTCTCCATTCATACACATTACGGCAATGTTCCCCTTACTATTGTTTTTATGCTTGCAGACACACTGTGATTTAACTTACATAATCATGATCCCTAAATCCAACAATTTCTGCATCTTTCTCTTCTCATTCGCAATACTACACTTGACAAGTTTTAGTAAAATGGCACAATAGCAAAATGCAGATTCTACTCATCTACTAATTAAATGTTTAGCGCATCCACATTCCATAGGTTTCATTTCTCAAGGCATGGTTTTAGGTAAAATTTGGTGGCTAGCATTAACAGTTTTTCAGGTAAAGTGTTACTGTTATTAATTGTTATTTTTATTTATTTATTTTTATTTATTTTGTTTGTTTACTGGGTAATGTCCAACTGGGCATGAGGCCCATTTTCAGTGGAGGCATGGGGAGAAAAGCTTCTTACATACAAATAAACAATATTGAACAAACAAATTGACACATATTAATATTTACAATGTACAAAGCAAATCCAGTACAGTAATTAAAAACTAATTACACTAATTAACAAAATTAGCACAGTTTGAGATGAATTAACAGCATGAATTAATAGTGAGAACAGTGTGATACAGTCTGTCAAGACAGAGTAATGCAGTCTGCATAACAGTTATAAGACAAAGCAGTACAGGTGTTTACATTGCTAAGTGAAAGAGAGTGTTGGACCAAGTTAGCCATCAGCAGATAATAACTGTAGCTGTGAGAGTGAGCTAGTTTAGGGTGGTGTGAGGGAGTAGTAGGTGGACCATCCAGGAGTATGGCAGGAGTATAGCCAGTGTTTTGCTAGATGTTCCCTATGGAGGTATTTGAAATCACGAATGCTACAGTTTTTAACTACAGGTTGCGGAAGAGTGTTCCAGAGTTTGGCAATTTTATAGGAGTAGAAGGTGGTGCCTTGTGTGTTGTGGGGTTGAGTACTCTTTAACATTAATTTATTAGAGGATCTTAGTGATCTAGGATTTCTGTTGGGTTGGATTAGGTTAGAGAGTGCCGGGCATTCGTTTGGTTGGTGAATTATTTTATGGGCTATGGACAGCTGGTTTAATGTTATAAGGTTTGGGAGTTCTAACCATTTGAGTTGTTAGACTACTGAGCAGTGGTGGGTTCTGTAAGGGTGGCCTGTAGCGAATTTGGCATTTTTTTTGTAGCAGGAGTCTAGATTATTTAAGTCTGATTTACAAATGTTTGTAAATACTTGGGAGCTATAGAGGAGGGTGGAAAGTAGATGTGTGCAGGCAGTGGCTACTCTGGCACTTTCTTTAAGGTAAGGTTTAATTCTATGTAGGGTGCCTAGTTTTGAAGTGGACTTTTTTGATGGCGAGGGAGATGTGGCTATTGAACCTTAGGTTTTCATCAATTGTGATGCCTAGAAGTTTGTTTTATTTTTGGTGGTGTGGTAAGCGGACCATGCCCTGTCTCTGTTTCAGTAGTGCTAGGGTATCTTTAGTTAGCAAAGGCATGTGCCTAGTTTTTGCTCTTATTTTTCTTGTGGGTGCTAAATGTTTATGTATTTTAAGAAAGGTATTGTTGCCTGATCAAGTGGGAGGTTTCTAAGAGGTTACCAGTTACTTTGCTGAAGTAGAAGGTTGAAAGTGGAGGGGGAGAATTTTTTCTTGTCTCGGACAAATTTATTTATT
This sequence comes from Protopterus annectens, assembly GCF_019279795.1. Lineage (NCBI taxonomy): Eukaryota > Metazoa > Chordata > Ceratodontiformes > Protopteridae > Protopterus > Protopterus annectens. Next base: position 37,451,814 of record NC_056749.1, read on the forward strand.
GTGTTGGTTTATGTCTGAACTTGTTTTCTGTACAGAAAGGTAGGTGAGTGGTCCCTGTGGGAGTCTGGAAGGCAGGCTGCTAAATAACCTGGGTTGGGTTTGTTAGTCACTGTCCAGTCTAGCGTGGACTGCTTTTTAAGTGTGTATCTAATCAGGTTGGACAGGATATGGTTTGGATGAAACTGAAGAGGTTTAGGAAATTGCAGGGGGTGTTGGAGTTGCAGGAGTGCCAATCCAGGTTGAAGTCTCGTAGGATAATGGTTTCCTGGTTAAAATTAGATGATGCACAGGAGAGAAGATTTTCAATTATGGGTAGGTTGTTGCCAGGGGGGAGATAGGCAGTTATGATAAAAATTGTTTTGTTAGGGTTGTTGTTGATGTACATTTAAGACAAACCATTTCCGATAGCAACAGTTTTTCTTTGTTACAGGAAAAAAAGCATACTTAAGTGAAGGTTTATTATTAACCCTTTGTGCATGCTACTTTAGTGAGCATCCAGCTGTTTTACTGAAACAACTAGCTGTTCAGAAGGCTTAGGGTTAGTCTGAGTTACTGTACCTACAACCAACATTGCTAGCGATTTACTTATGTGATTTATATAAGGTTATCTGTATAGTTTCAAAATATGCATTATAATTAGCTATTTACAATGTCACCAGTCATTCCACTTTGAATTCTCAGTTATGAAACTGAAGTAACTGTGATTTAAGTAATTCTGTAGTTATTGTCAACATTTCTTGATTTGGTTTCTGGTAGCCACAGGTATCAGCCTCTTCAAGGTCCAGGTTTTAATGAGTCCCTGGTTAAATGTGATGACAGAATTGTGATTCACTTGACCAGGGATGAGTTATCTATTACTACTTTCCTTTCAAAAGACCCTAGGTAAACTTCTACGTCTGCCAATCTGAGCTATCTCAGGGTTGTACTTGGCATAGGGATCCTAATGAGGTGGATGGCTGGTTCATCAATGTGGAAATCTGCTGCTTGAGGTTGAGCAGACATTGGTCAGTTATCTTGAAGGCTGACCAGGTGTTGCTCAGAAGCTGTAGAATTTTGTAAAGTTTTATAAGAATATGCCAAAGCCTCAGTCAGTTTTTTTAAGGTCACACAATAATTACAGTTTAGTATGTATGTATGTATGTCTTCAGAAAAAAAAACAGCTACACAGTGTTTTCCCATACATTTTTAACTTTACAGTAGTTTGTCAAATATCTCCTTTTCCTACCATGAAGATTCTTTTCCAGAACAAATCCCCATATAGGCAGAAGGACTTTAACCGATCTCCACTTTCTATCAGTTCACTACTCAGTGTTATCAACAAGCTCCTGTAATAAGACAGGTTCCTTCTGTTAAGCCAGCAGCCAGTAGTTTGATCCGCAGACGCAGAGTTTACATTACTTATTATGGTGGGGAAGGAAACTCAGGCAGAGCAAGTAGCTTTGAAAGATGCTGTTCACTGGAAAATGACTGTAGTTCTGCCTACTGCAAATCACTCATATAGGATGCTGCCATACAAACGAATACAGACTTTGATAGTTCTTCATGTTTACAAAGGTTCATTTACAAAGAAAATGAAAAAGTACAGCATTTTGCCAAAATGTGGGATTAAAAGAAAAAACAATTCAGCATTTCAATTCAAACTTTTCAGTGTCCTTATCAAGTATCAGATGCTCCAACTCACAATGACCCAGCACAAAACAGCACTTTTGTCCAAACAAACAGATAATTCAAAAAACTCCACAAGACTTTTTTTTCAGAATGCTTGATAACCGTCTTTATCCCTTCTTGACTGTAAAGATAACCTCCAAACTTCTTTCAGATACAACTTTTAAACACTTTTGTCAATCCCTAGGACTCCTTCTAGCCTTTTCTTTCAACTCAGAATAATCAGAAATCCAACTCTTATCAAGGTAATAGGGCTGAACTAGCTGTAACTGCAGCTGATTCCTGTAACCTTTCTGCCTTACTCTGAATTGCCTGCTTGATGCAGAGTTAAAGGCATAGTGTTTCCAAGGCCCAGCAGCCACTCAGAAAGAACTAATTTTTCAGTTTTTGCCCATAATCATCCTTTAGGGATAATCCCATAGCAAGCACCTTTAGAAATTATTTAAAGCTTGGCTTTCCAGAATTAAACACTTCATAGGTTCATAGGTTCATAGGTTCATACTAGGCTATCTGCCCAAGGGCATTTATAAGCCTAGCCCATAGTTATGTGGCTTTCGCCACCCCTTTAGTTCGAATAAAAACTATGCCTATCATTTTGCTGTGCCTCTGTCAAGCAGTGACGCTGAAGTAATCCCTGGGGTATATCTGCAATCTCCCATCCATTGGTCAAGATTCCTCTTGAACAAGACCAGAGAGGTGCTCTGCCTCACATGTACCGGGATTTTGTTCCACAGCATAGGGAGTCTCTGGGTGATGAATCTGTCCCTCCAGCACGTTCTATTTATAACCGTGTCAAGGTTTAAGTCTCCCGCCCTTGTGGTTCTGAGGGATCTAGATTTTTGAGGTGAAGCATATTCATCAAATCTGGGTTTGACATGGCCTTATATGTCAGGCACAGGTCACCTCTGAGCAAGCGGTATGAGACTGAATAGAGCTGGAGTTCTTTCAGTCGGGCAGCATAAGACATATTTTTGAGACCCTTTATCCTTTTGGTGAGGAACTTTTGGGGCCTTTCAAGCTGCAGCAGGTGTCTGGTCAGATACATTCCGAACGGGCATTGTACTCAATCATAGGTCTAATAAGTGATGAGTACAGGGGGACGATGACCTCCCTTGATCTAGATGTGAATCCCTTCATGATCAGGTGGGTGATATAGAAGGTTTTCCTAACTACTTTAGCAACATGAGTGTCAAACGAAAGGCTGCTGTCAACCTGGGTCCCCAGATCTCTGATGACTTTTTCTGTGCTCAGTGGATTGCCACCTATATGGTAGCTAGGGGTAGCCTTGTTTTTCCCAAAGGGTATGACTATGCATTTTTTGGCGTTTAACTTCAGGCCATGGCTCTGGCACCAGTTATCCATTTCTGTGAGGCCCTTCTGGAGGATATCTGCGTCAGATGTGTTTTCGACTATGGCCCAGTTTGCAGTCATCTGCAAACTTTGTCAGCCATAACCCTCCTGTGTTTGCTTGTACTTCAGAAAAGTAGATGCCGAACAAGAGTGGACCCAGGACTGACCACTGTGGGACACCACTTGTGACAGGCTTTGAGTCTGACATGGCTCCAGCAACTCTGACCCTGTGGGTTCTGTCACTTAGCCAGTTTGCAACCCATCTTGTGATGTATGGGTTTACATTCAAGCTGATGAGTTTTTCGATGATACCTGAGTGGGGTATTGTGTCAAGGCCTTTGCCAGGTCGAGGTAGGCTGTATGGACTGCCTTTCCTCATCAATGGCCTTGGTGACTGTCTCGAAAAGTCAACCAAGTTTAAGAGGCAGGATCTGCCTTTGACAAAGCCAAACTGAGTTGGATCCAAAGTCTGCAAGTTCCCTATGTCTTTATTTATGAGTTCCATTATGATCCTCTCCATGGCTTTGCAGATAAGGCTTGTCAAGCTAATGGGGCAGTAATTTCCAGGGTCTGTGGAGGCACCGCCCTTATGAAGTGGGACCACAGTCGCCATGCGCCACTCCTTGGGTACGTATCCTGAGGTGAGGCTAAGATTAAACAGCTGTCCTAACTGTGGGTTTAATTCCTCATTGAGTTCATGAAGCACACAGCCGGGACACCATCCGTCCCATGGATGCTGTGTTTTTGCCTTAGTGAGGGCAGTTCTCACCTGGGCGTTGGAGATGTTTGGGGGCTACAATCCTCTGGAATAGATATCTCTCCTTTGGGGAGGGGGAGAAGTTTGCACTGAACCTGTCAGCCAGTATGTTGGCAATGTGTGTAGGTTCAGTAATTTTCACATCATTTTGAACTAATTCTGAGCATATCTGGGAGTTTCCTCCTAGGTTTCTAACATAGCTAAAGAAGGCCTTATGATTCTCTTTAGAGTCCTTGGCGATTTTTCTCTCAAAATTTGCCTTGGATGATTTTATGAGAGCTCTTAGTTTATTACTTATAATGATCAAAGGTGTCTTACCTTTCAAGGATTTTGCTCTATCTTGTAGTAGCTTCCTCCTTTGTTGTAGAGCTTGTTTATGGCTGGGGTCCACCAGACTGGACGCTTGCCTTTGGTACAGAGAGTCTTAGTTTTGTTTGGGATTGCCTGATCCATGCAGTCCTGTAGGTGCTGGTAGAAGGCATTTGTAAGTGATTCAGCGGTTTGAGTAATGTTTACCACTGGCTCAGGGGCCTTAAAGGAGACCACACTAGTTTTTAGAAGTGTGAAATCGGCTTTTGAGAAGTTTTTCACTGTGGTCTTTTTGTTTCAGGTGGGGCGGGATGAGGACCTCCAGCGAGATTAGTTTATGATCTGATCTCACCAGTGAGGGGTATACTTCGGTGTTGAACATTTTGATCCCATGTTCGTGATGATGAGATCAAGTATGTTTTCTCCTCTTGTGGGGATGGTGACTAGTTGTTCCATGGCATTTGAGTTTATGAACTCCAGGAATCTTTGGGTTAGAGTGTTCGGGCTTGAGTAGTGTTCCCAGTCTATATTAGGGTAGTTAAAGTCACCTAGTATGATGGTGTTTGGAGATACATTTATCCCTCCAATGTTTTCAGGAAGGCCATGTGAGGTTCCTGAGTTTGAGAGGGTGGCCTGTAACATGCTACAAATTGCAGAGCAGTCTTGCCTATGGTTAATTGCACCTGGATGGTCTCCGATGCATCATGCGTTGCCACCAACCTTGAGGTGTGGGTGTCCTTTATGAATATGGACACCCTCCTTTCTTGGTGTTGTCCGGATTTTGGGGCCGGAACGCATGATATGAGGTGAAACCTGTTAGTGCTGGGGTGCTCTCAGGAGCCTTGAACCAGGTTTCTGTCACAGCACAGACATCGATGTTCTCCATATTGAGAAGGGCCTCGAGTGCGTGCATCTTGAGATTGAGACTTCTGGCATTGAGCAGCATTACCCTTAGTTTTTTTCCTTTTTGGTGTTCTAGGGTGGTAGGTTTAGAATTTGAGCCTTGCCTAAAAAAGGCACTATGGGGGTGGCAAGAGCCTTTGCCAATATCCGGAAGCCCAGGGTGACAGGTGCAAGCCGCCCTCAAGCAGCGTGGCTTGTCCAGCATGTCATCCCAGGCAGACAGACAACCCTTTGAATGACACCAGAATTTAAGCCAATTATTAAAGCTGATCATCTTATCACTGTATTGTGGCATCATTCTAGGTGAAGGTAGGATACTGCTCAAGGTCAGGGTCATACCTGCCTGGGCTACATAATCAGAGAGCTCCTCGATGTCCCTTTTCATGTAGTCCAAGGAGGTACATCTCAGGTCGTTGACACCAGCGTGGACAATGACTGAGTCGCACTTGTACCTGCTGTTGAGAGACCTGAGTGCTTGCGTTATGTGGCGGATTCTAGCGCCTGACAGGCAGCTTACTGTGACCTTCTCTTTACTCAGTCTGGTGAGCGGGACGCCAGTGTGTCTGACTATGGAATCACCAATGACAAGTGTGTCTGGCATTTTGTTTGGCCTTAAGGGCTGTGACTGTTTGACACTCTGACTGTGTGGTCTATGTGTTGCATGTGTTGGGTCGTGAGGTGGTAGTTGTTTGGGTGTCTGCTTTGGTGGCCTCTGCTGTTTTGGTAAATTTTGATCAGAGCCTCGAGTATGTCTTTGTGTGAGTATGTGTATGATTTGAAGTTGTGATGGTACCATGTGTGACTGGGTATGTATTGTGTGTGGTTACCTTCTCCTCCTGTCTGGTCTTGCCAGTCCTATGTTGAGAGAGCTCAGCCTCCAGTTTGGCTGTATAGTTGCATCTCTCGCATGTATTTGTGTTTTGTGGGAGAAGGAGAGGATTGTCTGTGTACATGAGGCAGTTGTAACATTGCCTCAATATTCCCAGGTTCACCAGTTGAGCTGGAGAGGACACTAGCAACTGATCCCTTGACATACTAGAAGTAGTAGATAAAGAGACTTTCAAAGGACTCCGGGGGAAGTGGGTTTTAGGCTGGTGGGTACTATCTATAATAAGAGTGCTTTATCAAGGTGCAAGTACTGTAGGAGTAAGTGCTAGGCTTTACAGATAGAGAATAGTCTACTTGGGAATCAAGTAGAGATGAACTTTTCAGTTATAGGATATGCTGGTTAGATCAGCAGTACAGCTCGAGGAAGGTAGTTTTAAGGGAAAATTGGAAGAGTGGAATTTAGATGGCCCAAATAGTTTAACCTTGTTTAACCGCTGCTCTTGTGTGCAACAGTGAACTCAGCTAAATCAAGGCTTACACGCTTAGCGTGTTTTATAGCAGGGGCTGAAGGGAGCTAGGAATTGGCCCAAAACGACCAATGGACTACTAGTTTCTGGCTGAAACTTCACCAAATCAGACAAAAGGTCGCTCAGTGCTTCCCACTCCCACTGGTAAGCAAAGAAACTTCCTCCTTCCTAATAAGGCAATGGATCAGTAACAGGAACTAAAAACAAAGCCCAGGGATCAGCAACTCTGAAACTGGACTACTCTAGTTCAGTAAGGCGGAAAACAAGAGATTTTTTTGTTTTATTACAGAGACAAGGAAAAACAGACAGTAATTGCTGTAAATCGGCTAGCGACTTTAGTGTGTAGCCTACAGAAACAATTTGCAACAATTAGTAACTTAAAGTGCAATAAACAGTGTAAAATGCAGAAATCACTTAAAGTAGCAATAAAACAGGCGAAATGCAGTTGCTAGCTTAAATAACAGTGGGAAAGCCACAAAAATACTTATATCTGGTAGAAAGTCACTCTTTAGCTCTCTGCTGCTTGGATCACTCTGCAGGCCACCACGAGGATCTGTGCTGAGTTGGTACAAGCTGGAAAACGCGTGTTTAGCGTGTTTTATAGCAGGGGCTGAAAGGAGCTAGGAATTGGCCCAAAACAACCAATGGACTACTAGTTTCTGGCTGAAACTTCACCAAATCGGACAGAAAGGCTGCTCAGTGCTTCCCACTCCCACTGGTAAGCAAAGAAACTTCCCTCCTCCCTAATAAGGCAATGAATCAGTAACAGGAACTAAAAACAAAGCCCAGGGATCAGCAACTCTGAAACTGGACTACTCTAGTTCAGTAAGGCAGGAAAACAAGAGATTTTTTTTTGTTTTATTACAGAGACAAGGAAAAACAGACAGTAAATGCTATAAATGCTGTAAATCGGCTAGCGCACTTTAGTGTGTAGCCTACAGAAATAATTTGCAACAATTAGTAACTTAAAGTGCAATAAACAGTGTAAAATGCAGAAATCACTTAAAGTAGCAGTAAAACAGGCGAAATGCAGTCGCTAGCTTAAATAACAGTGGGAAAGCCACAAAAATACTTATATCTGGTAGAAAGTCACTCTTTTAGCTCTCTGCTGCTTGGATCACTCTGCAGGCCACCACGAGGATCTGTGCTGAGTTGGTACAAGCTGGAAAAATGCGTGTTTAGTGTGTTTTATAGCAGGGGGCTGAAAGGAGCTAGGAATTGGCCCAAAACGACCAATGGACTACTAGTTTCTGGCTGAAACTTCACCAAATCGGACAGAAAGGCTGCTCAGTGCTTCCCACTCCCACTGGTAAGCAAAGAAACTTCCCTCCTCCCTAATAAGGCAATGGATCAGTAACAGGAACTAAAAACAAAGCCCAGGGATCAGCAACTCTGAAACTGGACTACTCTAGTTCAGTAAGGCGGGAAAACAAGAGATTTTTTTGTTTTATTACAGAGACAAGGAAAAAACAGACAGTAAATGCTATAAATGCTGTAAATCGGCTAGCGACTTTAGTGTGTAGCCTACAGAAACAATTTGCAACAATTAGTAACTTAAAGTGCAATAAACAGTGTAAAATGCAGAAATCACTTAAAGTAGCAGTAAAACAGGCGAAATGCAGTCGCTAGCTTAATAACAGTGGGAAAGCCACAAAAATACTTATATCTGGTAGAAAGTCACTCTTTTAGCTCTCTGCTGCTTGGATCACTCTGCAGGCCACCACGAGGATCTGTGCTGAGTTGGTACAAGCTGGAAAACGCGTGTTTAGCGTGTTTTATAGCAGAGGGCTGAAAGGAGCTAGGAACTGGCACAAAACGACCAATGGACTACTAGTTTCTGGCTGAAACTTCACCAAATCGGACAAAAAGGCTGCTCAGTGCTTCCCACTCCCACTGGTAAGCAAAGAAACTTCCCTCCTTCCTAATAAGGCAATGGATCAGTAACAGGAACTAAAAACAAAGCCCAGGGATCAGCAACTCTGAAACTGGACTACTCTAGTTCAGTAAGGCAGGAAAACAAGATAATTTTTTTTTTTTTTTTTTTTTTACAGCGACAAGAAACAAACAGACAGTAAATGCTATAGAAACACTCCCCATGCAGTGCAAGCTGGCACACTTGAGTATGTAGCAATATTAGTCCACACACAGTATGAGCAAGATGTAATTAAGTTCAAAAGGACTAAAAGCAAGTGCAGAACGGGTTTATTAGAGAGAATGCGGTAAAGAAGGGACTGGGGAGTGTCCTAGATCAAATCTACAGTGGCTGGCACTGCAAAAGCCACCAAATTTAAACTACATCCAAGAACAGGGAGGGGGTGGGAAGACAGTTTCAACAGAGCTAGATCTGAGAAATCAGTCCCCAAGTTATAACAACCACAATAAAATGAAGGAAATATACTTAAATCAGCTTATGTCCAGTTGATGTATGCAGACAAATCTCAGTAGCAGCAACTCTACTTAAAATGATTACCAGAGATGTAACCAACACAGGTTTTAAAGTTATCAGAAAACCCCCAAGCTAATTAACACTTAAAGGAATTTCAGAGCAGTTTAACAACTAGTGCAGAGCTTCAGACACACACACAAGACAGTTTCAACAGAGCTAGATCTGAGAAATCAGTCCCCAAGTTATAACAACCACAATAAAATGAAGGAAATATACTTAAATCAGCTTATGTCCAGTTGATGTATGCAGACAAATCTCAGTAGCAGCAACTCTACTTAAAATGATTACCAGAGATGTAACCAACACAGGTTTTAAAGTTATCAGAAAACCCCCAAGCTAATTAACACTTAAAGGAATTTCAGAGCAGTTTAACAACTAGTGCAGAGCTTCAGACACACACACAAGACAGTTTCAACAGAGCTAGATCTGAGAAATCAGTCCCCAAGTTATAACAACCACAATAAAATGAAGGAAATATACTTAAATCAGCTTATGTCCAGTTGATGTATGCAGACAAATCTCAGTAGCAGCAACTCTACTTAAAATGATTACCAGAGATGTAACCAACACAGGTTTTAAAGTTATCAGAAAACCCCCAAGCTAATTAACACTTAAAGGAATTTCAGAGCAGTTTAACAACTAGTGCAGAGCTTCAGACACACACACAAGACAGTTTCAACAGAGCTAGATCTGAGAAATCAGTCCCCAAGTTATAACAACCACAATAAAATGAAGGAAATATACTTAAATCAGCTTATGTCCAGTTGATGTATGCAGACAAATCTCAGTAGCAGCAACTCTACTTAAAATGATTACCAGAGATGTAACCAACACAGGTTTTAAAGTTATCAGAAAACCCCCAAGCTAATTAACACTTAAAGGAATTTCAGAGCAGTTTAACAACTAGTGCAGAGCTTCAGACACACACACAAGACAGTTTCAACAGAGCTAGATCTGAGAAATCAGTCCCCAAGTTATAACAACCACAATAAAATGAAGGAAATATACTTAAATCAGCTTATGTCCAGTTGATGTATGCAGACAAATCTCAGTAGCAGCAACTCTACTTAAAATGATTACCAGAGATGTAACCAACACAGGTTTTAAAGTTATCAGAAAACCCCAAGCTAATTAACACTTAAAGGAATTTCAGAGCAGTTTAACAACTAGTGCAGAGCTTCAGACACACACACAAGACAGTTTCAACAGAGCTAGATCTGAGAAATCAGTCCCCAAGTTATAACAACCACAATAAAATGAAGGAAATATACTTAAATCAGCTTATGTCCAGTTGATGTATGCAGACAAATCTCAGTAGCAGCAACTCTACTTAAAATGATTACCAGAGATGTAACCAACACAGGTTTTAAAGTTATCAGAAAACCCCCAAGCTAATTAACACTTAAAGGAATTTCAGAGCAGTTTAACAACTAGTGCAGAGCTTCAGACACACACACAAGACAGTTTCAACAGAGCTAGATCTGAGAAATCAGTCCCCAAGTTATAACAACCACAATAAAATGAAGGAAATATACTTAAATCAGCTTATGTCCAGTTGATGTATGCAGACAAATCTCAGTAGCAGCAACTCTACTTAAAATGATTACCAGAGATGTAACCAACACAGGTTTTAAAGTTATCAGAAAACCCCCAAGCTAATTAACACTTAAAGGAATTTCAGAGCAGTTTAACAACTAGTGCAGAGCTTCAGACACACACACAAGACAGTTTCAACAGAGCTAGATCTGAGAAATCAGTCCCCAAGTTATAACAACCACAATAAAATGAAGGAAATATACTTAAATCAGCTTATGTCCAGTTGATGTATGCAGACAAATCTCAGTAGCAGCAACTCTACTTAAAATGATTACCAGAGATGTAACCAACACAGGTTTTAAAGTTATCAGAAAACCCCCAAGCTAATTAACACTTAAAGGAATTTCAGAGCAGTTTAACAACTAGTGCAGAGCTTCAGACACACACACAAGACAGTTTCAACAGAGCTAGATCTGAGAAATCAGTCCCCAAGTTATAACAACCACAATAAAATGAAGGAAATATACTTAAATCAGCTTATGTCCAGTTGATGTATGCAGACAAATCTCAGTAGCAGCAACTCTACTTAAAATGATTACCAGAGATGTAACCAACACAGGTTTTAAAGTTATCAGAAAACCCCCAAGCTAATTAACACTTAAAGGAATTTCAGAGCAGTTTAACAACTAGTGCAGAGCTTCAGACACACACACAAGACAGTTTCAACAGAGCTAGATCTGAGAAATCAGTCCCCAAGTTATAACAACCACAATAAAATGAAGGAAATATACTTAAATCAGCTTATGTCCAGTTGATGTATGCAGACAAATCTCAGTAGCAGCAACTCTACTTAAAATGATTACCAGAGATGTAACCAACACAGGTTTTAAAGTTATCAGAAAACCCCCAAGCTAATTAACACTTAAAGGAATTTCAGAGCAGTTTAACAACTAGTGCAGAGCTTCAGACACACACACAAGACAGTTTCAACAGAGCTAGATCTGAGAAATCAGTCCCCAAGTTATAACAACCACAATAAAATGAAGGAAATATACTTAAATCAGCTTATGTCCAGTTGATGTATGCAGACAAATCTCAGTAGCAGCAACTCTACTTAAAATGATTACCAGAGATGTAACCAACACAGGTTTTAAAGTTATCAGAAAACCCCCAAGCTAATTAACACTTAAAGGAATTTCAGAGCAGTTTAACAACTAGTGCAGAGCTTCAGACACACACACAAGACAGTTTCAACAGAGCTAGATCTGAGAAATCAGTCCCCAAGTTATAACAACCACAATAAAATGAAGGAAATATACTTAAATCAGCTTATGTCCAGTTGATGTATGCAGACAAATCTCAGTAGCAGCAACTCTACTTAAAATGATTACCAGAGATGTAACCAACACAGGTTTTAAAGTTATCAGAAAACCCCCAAGCTAATTAACACTTAAAGGAATTTCAGAGCAGTTTAACAACTAGTGCAGAGCTTCAGACACACACACAAGACAGTTTCAACAGAGCTAGATCTGAGAAATCAGTCCCCAAGTTATAACAACCACAATAAAATGAAGGAAATATACTTAAATCAGCTTATGTCCAGTTGATGTATGCAGACAAATCTCAGTAGCAGCAACTCTACTTAAAATGATTACCAGAGATGTAACCAACACAGGTTTTAAAGTTATCAGAAAACCCCCAAGCTAATTAACACTTAAAGGAATTTCAGAGCAGTTTAACAACTAGTGCAGAGCTTCAGACACACACACAAGACAGTTTCAACAGAGCTAGATCTGAGAAATCAGTCCCCAAGTTATAACAACCACAATAAAATGAAGGAAATATACTTAAATCAGCTTATGTCCAGTTGATGTATGCAGACAAATCTCAGTAGCAGCAACTCTACTTAAAATGATTACCAGAGATGTAACCAACACAGGTTTTAAAGTTATCAGAAAACCCCCCAAGCTAATTAACACTTAAAGGAATTTCAGAGCAGTTTAACAACTAGTGCAGAGCTTCAGACACACACACAAGACAGTTTCAACAGAGCTAGATCTGAGAAATCAGTCCCCAAGTTATAACAACCACAATAAAATGAAGGAAATATACTTAAATCAGCTTATGTCCAGTTGATGTATGCAGACAAATCTCAGTAGCAGCAACTCTACTTAATGGGACTGTTTTAGTGACCAAGAATAATAACTTTGTTTTGATTCTAAAAAAATCATCCTTCGATATCCATAAAAAATTTAGTATTTCTTGTGGTAATTTTAATTTACCTAGTAATCCTAAACCACTATTTTATTTTTCTCCCAAGTTTATACGTGTCTTTCCGTCCATCTTGCTTTAATCTCCCTACCTTCTTTTCATTAACAGACCACACTCTTCCTGGCTTTCCAGTGTCTCACCAATTGTGTTGTACTCATTTTTAGATTCTCTGTCATTAAACACCTAACCTTCCAAGTCTTTATTCCAGAAAGGTGTGTATCTTAAGGTATAGCTGCTAAGAATAAAACAGTTTAGTAAAAGATAAATTATGTGATCCAGGGGCTGCCTGATTCTTTTCAAAAGGACATTAATACTTATGGTGATCAAGTATGCAGAGTCACAGCTTATTCAATCCTTGACAAAGGATTCAAGTGAATTGTCAGATGCAGTTAATAAGGATGGAGCCAACATCAGTCCAAACATCCTTAACACGTTCACAGTTGTATGTCACCATCACAACATAGTCAGAATATTCAAACCTGAGACTGAAGGTTCACAGCTGCTACTCAGGGATGAGCACCACTGACACAACTTACGAGTGCTGCACAAAAATAAAAAATCAGGTGACTGTAGAGGGATAGGGAGAATCTGTAGGGAAAAAACACCACCACCTCCATGCCTTTAATTATATAGCTTTTTTATATATTCTTTTGCCCCTGTGCCTACCAACCATGAAGTAGTCCCACTCATGGGACATACCTTAATTTGTTCCTGTCTGCTGATTATCAGCAACAAGAGTAAGAACTTGCCCAGAGGGGGGAATTGTTGAGACAGGCATGGGATACTTTGCAAATTCACCAGCATCATGGCCTTGAGAAAAATATATATATATTTATGTTTTAATCCCACCTGAAGATGATAAAATGGCACATGCATCACCCCAATGAGCTCCTATACCCATATGTGGGAAATGTCCGTGCTATCACACATGTACTGAAAAGGAATAACTTCACCACCTGGGATAGCCATGCCCACAGCCCCCTATGGTCATCCCTCCACTGCACCCAAAAGCCATTGATCAGACGTATCTTACCTGGGTCATAATGAGGGTTTTATTCCTCTTTCCACCAGCACAGGCACTAACTTATTTGTTTATTTTATTTATTGACATTAGTTTATTAGGAAAATGTGACTGGGTACAAGTGCCCTTTTTCAGTGGAGGCCTGGGAAGAAAAGCTCCAAGTAAACACATTTAATGCAATCAATATTTATAATAACATTTTTTATAATGTAGTTTCAGTGAATACATAGCACAATAGTCAGTATAATAAAATATGAATTGATACTCACAAACATTAAATTTTCAAGTCTTGTACTGAGACATTACAGATAGAAGAGTGGTGTATAACATAGGTAGGAGTCATTTAAGAAATGCAATAGAGTGAGGTATTAAGAGGTGATAAACAAGGCTGAGCGTTAACAGAGTAGTAGTGATGGAACAGTAATTTGGTTGTGCTAATTAGAAGTTGGTGTAGTAGATTACATCATACAACAAAGTGAGGTATCACAAGGGGATAAGCAGGTTAAGGGATTTAGTGCTTTAAAGAGAGGTATAAGAAAGGTGATGAAGGGTGTTAGGAGAAGCCATGCCCCAAATATTTATTTAGTATTTATTTGTCTTTCTTAACTGGCAAAGTCTGACTGTGCAAAGCCCATTTTCATCAGAGGTACAGGGAGAACAGCTCCAGACGATATATTGAAGATACTCGTGACAAAACCTTTTTTTTACAAAGATTACATTACAAAGATAGTTTTAAGATATCCAGATACAAACTGATAAATGTCCGATAGTGACAACATACAAAGATAAAACAAGTATTTCTTCTGTGATGACATTATACATGATATTAAATTCCAAGCATAAAACATTTATTATATAACGAGTGCATGACATAATACAGTACAGATGTCAGGAATAAATAAAACTGGTATAATATATGTGAAAGAATAGTCCTTAGGTAGATTACAATTAAAACTGAAGCAGTGAGAGAGGCATTGTATAGCTGATGACTCAAAGATAGTAGGGGAAGACTACTAGGGTCCACACTGTCATGATGCTGCAGTTATCGAGGAATACACATCCCTCTGTCATCTGAATAGGGAAGCAGCCAGCAGTAGTGATAATTCACTTCTGCCCCTACAGGGTCAGAGGTCAGACCTTACACAGGCAGTACAGAGTCAAAGGTCAGGCAGCATGTGACACTGTAGTGTCCTCTGTAGGGGATACTATAGTGTCAAAGTTCAGGCAGCATATATCTTCTGATGAAAAATATTTCTATGTAATGATCTTCAATGTATATCTGGACCTTGTGTCTGTAAGCATTATCAACATGCTCCCTGAGGAGAATTTATTCTGAGCCATGTGGCAGGCTAATAAAAATGTGGGGAAAGGACTTCAAAATGACTTACCAATTTGATATGCGCACATCCACCTGCTGAATTATGGATGACGCAATTCCCAACAGAGGCATAGAGAACTTTTTCTCTTTGTCACTGTCTCCCCTTATTTTAACTGTCTTGGAGTGTAATATCATCTGTGAAGTTAGCTGGCCTGTATATTCCATACATAATTCAATATTCTCCTGTCGTTAACCATTCTCCAGACACCTTTTCAATCATTTGTACTTTCTGGTCATTCTTCCCTTTTTTCTTTCAAAATTTCTTTCACTTCCTCATTTATTCATCTTCGGCATCTACTCACACATCCCTAGGGAGCATTTCCACTCATCCTTTTACCCCCATACTCACACATCCCTAGAGAGCATTTCCACTCATCCTTTTACCCCCATACTCACACATCCCTAGGGAGCATTTCCACTCATCCTTTTACCCCCATACTCACACATCCCTAGAGAGCATTTCCACTCATCCTTTTACCCCCATACTCACACATCCCTAGGGAGCATTTCCACTCATCCTTTTACCCCCATACTCACACATCCCTAGAGAGCATTTCCACTCATCCTTTTACCCCCAAGCATTCCATGCACCAGTTACTTCTCTTCTTGTCTCCCATGAATGTTCTATTAGATGCCCATGTGCCCTTGTGCCCTTGTGCCCTTGTACCCTTGTGCCCTTGTGCCCATGTGCCCTTGTGCCCTTGTGCCCTTGCTTTTTGTAGCTTATGCCCTTCACTGTCCTTCACTTTCAAAAAATTATAAATGCCAAAACTGCATAATTCACCTAAAATGCTTTATGCAAAATAATTATTTTCTGATATTTTGTTTATTTTTATTGTTTCTATTTTTCCTTCTGTAAAATTACTTAGTTATTATCATCATGTTGACTTATCTCCACAAGCTATTAATCTACATTTCTTTGGTCCATGTATGAGTGAGACCTTGGGCCTAGTTCAGAAAGGATACCATGAGATGTTCATAGGTTCATAGGTTGGTACTAGGCTATCAGCCCTAGGGCCTATACAAGCCTAGCCATAACAATTCCCTGTCTATTTCTTCCCACACTATTTACTTCCCTACACCCCTGTCTAGCAGGGCGACTGACATGATCCCCGGGGTGAATTTCCTTTCTCCCATCCAATCATCAAGGTTCCTTTTGAAGAGGACCAAAGAGGCACTCTGCTTGACATGTATGGGCAATGTATTCCAGAGTCTGGGGAGTCTCTGGGTCAGGAACCTATCCCTCCAGCATGTTTTGTTTATTGTGATGACAAGGTTTAGCTCCCTGGAGCGTGTGGCTCTGAGGGATTGGGATTTCTTTAAGTGTAGCATGTCCAACAGCTCTGGGTTTGACATGGCTTTGTATGTTAAGCAAAGATCGCCTCTGAGTAGACAATATGCGACAGAGTATAGCTGGAGTTTTTTAAGGCGGTCAGCGTAGGGCATCTGCTTTAGGCCTGTGATTCTTTTAGTGAGGTATTTCTGTGGCATTTCCAGTTGTTGCAGATGTCTTGAGAGGTACATACCAAACGGGGCATTGTATTCTATAATGGGTCTAATGAGGGATGAATACAGTGGGACAATGACCTCCTTTTTTCTGGATGAAAAGCCCTTAGTGATGAGGTGTGCCACATAGAAGGATTTCCTGACTGTTGTGGCGATGTGGTTATTGAAGGTGAGATCGCTGTCCACCTGTGTCCCTAAGTCTCTTATCACACTTTCGGTGTTTAGTGTACTGCCACCTAT
>NC_056749.1:37473550-37481050 GCF_019279795.1 Protopterus annectens
ACACTAACACTCAGAGATTATATGATGGGGAGCCCTAACTCCCAGACATTATATGACTGGAAACACTAACTCCTACAAATTATATGATGGGGAACACTAACCTCCACAGATTATATTATGGGGAACACTAACCCCACAGAGATTATATGACAGGGGAACATTAACTTCCAGACATTATACAATGGGGGAACACTAACCCCTGGAGATTATATGACAGGGAAACACTAACACTCAGAGATTATATGATGGGGAGCACTAACTCCCACACATTATATGACTGGAAACACTAACTCCTACAGATTATATGATGGGGAACACTAACCTCCACAGATTATATGACAGGGGAACACTAACCCCCAGAGATTATATGTCAGGGGAACACTAACCCCCAGAGATTATATGACAGGGGAACACTAACTCCCAGACATTATACGGTGAGGGACCACTAACCCTCAGAGATTATATAATGGGGAAAGACTAACCACCACAGATTATATGACAGGGAGCACTAACCCCCAAAGATAATATTACAGGGAACACTAACCTCCATAGATTGTATGACAGGGGAACACTAACTGCAGAGTTTATATGATGCAGGAACACTCACCCCCAGAGATTATATGATGGGGGAAACACTAACCCCCAGAGATTATACAGCGGGGAGCACTAACTGCCAGAGATTATACAATGGAGGAACACTAACCCCCAGAGATTACACTTTGATCTCCTGTTCTAAGAACATTTATACATAAAGTGGGTTGAAGGGAGCACTGGGCAGTATGGATACTTTTAGATTATTATCCCATAATGAGACTTAGAAGTGGAGGAATAACTCAACAGCAGGAACATTATACATACGGTGCCTTAAAAACACTTAACTAAAACATGGATGGGGGAACCACTAGATACCAAGGGTAGTATGAATAGTGTGCCTCTGAGGTACGGAAAAGGACTCCACCCTGTACCTTCCCATAGAAGAGATTAGTCTTCTGTGCCATCACTAGACCCCCCTCCCCGAATTTAATACAAGTAGCAACTAAGAGTATGAAAAGATGCAAAGGAGCGGAAAAAGGCTTTCACAGGTTCATAAGTTTATAGGTGTTTACTAGGCTAACAACCACAAGGGCCTTTTTAAGCCTAGCCATGCATACCAAATCTCTGAAAAGTTCTGATACCCTTGATAAGTGTAATCAGGGGTCTGGGAGATGAACCAATTACAGGTTGTCTGTGTCC
Organism: Protopterus annectens; assembly: GCF_019279795.1. NCBI lineage: Eukaryota > Metazoa > Chordata > Ceratodontiformes > Protopteridae > Protopterus > Protopterus annectens. The sequence continues at coordinate 37,474,784 of NC_056749.1, forward strand.
ATTAGAGACATAGGTGCCAAACCAGGAATTAATTTCCTGTTCTCCATCCAGTTTTCCAAGTTGCACTTGAGTTGGGTTAGGGAAGAACTCGTGGATGGGGAGCTTGTTCTGTAGATGGGGTAGTCTCTGGGATACATACCTGTCTTTCCAGCAGGTCCTATTTATATCACAGGCAAGGTTTAAAGTCTTTAGAATGGGTAATTCTGGTGCTGATTGTTTTGTGGATATGAAGGAGGTCCATCAGGGCGGGGTCTGACAATGACCTGTATGCCAGGCATAGATCTCCCCTCAAAAGCCTGTAGGAGACAGAATACAGGGATAGAGTCTTGAAGTGGTCTGCAAAGGACATTTTACTTATGCCCTTTATTATTTTAGTGAGGAACCTCTGTGGATGTTCCAATTGTTGCCTAGCTAGGTACATAACAAAGGGGGCACTGTACTCAATGATAGGTCTGATGAATACCAAATACAGTGGAACAATGACTTATTTGGACTTAGATGCCATACCTTTGTTTATAAGTTACTCAACATAGAATGATTTCCTCATCATTGTAGACACATGATGGTCAAAGGCTAGATTACAATCTATGTGTATCCCTATGTCCCTGACTACTGGGTCAATTATAAGGGGTGTGTTGTCAATATGATAGTTACCAGGAGTGGATGACTTCCTAAAGAATATTATTATGCATTTCCTGGCATTTAGTTTTAGGCCATGGCTCTGACACCAGTTGTTTGTCTGTATCACCCTCTTCTGCAGAACATTTGTGTCAGTGTGGGATTCAATGATAGCTCCTAATTTGCAATAATCTAGAAATTTAGTCAGCCAGAGACCACTGACATTGATTTTAACTTCAGAAAATTAAATGCCAAAAAGGAGTGGTCCAAGGACTGATCCCTGAAGGGATCCACTTGTGACTGGCCTCTTTGTAGAGGTGGACTCCCCAATTCTAACTTCCTGGATGCTGTCTATGAGCCAGTTGGCTATCCACCGGATGACATATGAGTTTGTACATAACCTCTTGAGTTTGTCAACAATGCCCAAGTGGGGTATTGTGTCAAATGCCTTGGCCAGGTCATGGTAGGCAGTGTGAACCATTTTTCCCTCATCCATTGCTTTGGTGACCTTCTCAAAGAAGTCCACCAAGTTGAGTAAGCATGACCTGCCCTTGACGAAACCAAACTGGGTTGGGTCCAGTGTCTGAAGGTTTACTATATTTCTGTTGATCATTGCCATGATAATTCTTTCCATGGCTTTACATATAAGACTAGTGAGACTTATTGGTCTGTAGTTTCCGGGGGTCTGAAGATGGCCCACTTTTATGTAGAGAGATGACTGTTGCCTTTCTCCATTCTTGAGGCATGAAGCCTGTTTGCAGGCTACAGTTAAATAGCAATTCCAGAGGCCCTGAGAGGTGATGTTTCATGCCATTTAGAAGGCATCCTGAGATATTGTCTGGGCCCATTGATGCAGTGTTCTTGGTCTTAGAGAGAGCATTAAGGACCTGTTCCCTAGTGATAGTACAGGGAATTATATTTGATGTTATTTCCTGAGGGAAGGTTGAAGGGGAGAGAGGGGTAAAGTTGGAGGTGAATTTACCAGCCAGGAGGTTTTCTACATCTTCTCGCTCAGTATACGTGGCTCTATTTTCAATGATCTCTGCACACAATTGTGTATTGCCTTTGAGCTTGCGGACATAGCTAAATAATGCTCTGTGGTTGTCCTTGGCCTGGGACGTCAGACTTACCTCAAATTTGTTTTTGGTAGACTTTATCTGTCCTCTGAGTTGTTTGTTTAGTTTGATGGGAGTGCTTTTATTCTGCTGGGTGCTGCATCTCCTAATTTTTGCCATGATTTTCTTCCTTCTGTTATACAGCCTATAGATTTTTTGATTCCACTAGGGTGGCTTGTTTTTGAGTTAGTTCTGTACTTCTTCCTGGTGGGTGCAGCTGCCTCTATGCAGCTGTTAACATGCTTGTACAGGGTTTCTGTGAACAGTTCTGAATAGGCAGCAGTGTTCTCAGGGTTTATGGGGGCTTGACATTTCGCCAGATTATCACTTAATAGTGACAGGTTAGCCTTATATATTCAGACAGTTATAGCAAAACAGTATTTAGCCAATCTCACTATCTATTCCTGACTGAGTAAAGGAATTACTGTTCCTACTTACTGAATAGAGCAAGGTGAGATAATATGGGTGAGTGGTCCTTGTTGTCAGATCCAAGACAGAATACAGAATGTCCCTGAGACTTCAGTCTCAGCATGGGGGAATCACAGAAGGTATAGCTGGTGTTCCCGGGTTTATTTTTACTTAAAGGAGACCATTTTGTGGTCTGACCTTATCAGGGAAGACATCACAGTAATGATGTGCAGTGTTCTCCCATATTAGTGAGAACCAGGTCCAGTATGGTTGCATCCCTGGTTGGTGTATTGACTATCTGGTCTAAGGAGTTTGTGTTTACAAAATCCAGGAATCTCTGTGCATGTATGTTTGGTGTCGTATAGGATTCCCAGTTAATATTGGGGTAATTAAAGTCACCCATCAGTATGGTATTAGATTGGATGGTTAGTGTTTCCAATAGGTTTAAATACATGTTATGGGTTTCCTGGTTCATAGAGGGGGACCTATAGCGTGCAAGGAAGTGATATTGGATTTTGCATATGGTGATTTGAACATGGAGCAGCTCAAGTGCATTGTCCTGTTTTACCAGCCTTGAAGTACATTTATTTTTGATGTAAATAGCGACTTTAGTCCGTGCCTGTAAAGAAGCTGATCTAAATGTGTGGAAGGCATTATAACTCTGGACTGTTGGTGTGTTCTCCATGGCTTTAAACCATGTTTCAGTGATTGCACAAATGTCAGCATTCTCTAGGGTGAAGAGAGCTTCTGAGGAGTGGAGTTTTTTTGTTTAAACTCTCTTTGCTTGCCAAAGGAAACATCAGTATTAACCCACTTGCACTAACTGACAAGTTAGTGCAGTAAAGATTTTTTATCACATAATGAGGATCTCGGGCATTATTCAATGCCTACACAGTTCATGCGTTACGAGGGACAGGGCAGACAGAGACATAAACATACCTCTAAACCTCACAGTGAAAGACATCAAGACAAAGACAAAATTAATAGTGGGATGAAGACACACAATCAGAGATGGATTTTAATTATTCCTCTAATAAACATAGAAAGTCACTAGAATGCATTTGCTTAAGGATATGAAGTTTGAAACTGTCATGCCTGGCATTACTTGCTGACTATAATCATCCATGACTTATGAGGGCTAGAAAAAAGGAGGCACCAGGGGAGTTCTCACAACACAGAGATACATATGAGATATGTGATGTGTGGGTGAGTGATTGTTTTACTCTGTATGTATGGAAGAGAGTGAATGTGGGGGGTGTCTATGGCAATGTAATGCATGGAATGACATTGTAAACTACCACAGCAAAGTGCTGATCTGTACTGTGACAAAGTGAGGTATTGCCAGCTGTGCCAGGAGAAGTAAGGCAGTGGATGTGTAACATATGCCAGCAGAACTAGCTGGAATTTTATAAAGAATTATATGTCACTCGTATATCAAACTTATTTGCACAGATGCTTGTGTTCAAAAATGTATTTGTAAAGCTGCTTGTGTTAAAAATGTACCAAAGTGTGCCCTGCTGGACAGAAAAAGAACCTACATGCATTATTGTAACTGTTTAAATGTATATGTTTTAACTGAGGATACAAAAACAGAAGAGGTTAATCTCAAACTTTAAAAATAGTAAGAAATTAAATTACTGGGCCTAGGCCATACATATGTTATCTCACAGTTTTGAATGAAGTCAGAGATGCAATGTCTATAAGAAGTATGATTTATTAGCTCTCGTAAAAAGAGTGGAAGTGTTTTATGGTTTTAGGACTTCCAGAAGCTGTATCAGATCTTAGGAAGGCTCTCTCTCTCTCTCTCTTTCTGTATTATTGACACATAAGTGCTAAATCCTGGCAGTTTCTAGCAATGGGGGGTTGTATGGGAACCAGAAGTCAGATAACCAGATGTGTGTGATGTCACTCTGTACAGAAATAATGTTTTAATATTATAGGATACTGAAGTCTCAGGGGCATTCTGTATTCTGTCTTGGATCTGACAACAAAGACCACTCACCCATATTATCTCACCTTGCTCTATTCAGTAAGTAGGAACAGTAATTCTTTTACTCAGTCAGGAATAGATAGTGAGATTAGCTAAATACTGTTTTGCTATAACTGTCTGAAACTTTCCAGCTGTGTTATTTTTAGTATTTCCTGTGGCTGAAACTCTGGTGTTTGCTGTAAATAAATATTTAGTATTTTCTTGTTCTTTTATTATTTATTAAATGTATTTAAACTTTTCATTGTGGATGGTCCTGTTTAGAAAATATTTAAGCTCTGAGAGGATTTGCATATATTTATTTGGTGAAAACTCTGGCCATTCCTGAAAGCCTGACTGTTTGGTCAACATTGCCATTTCTATTAGTATTAATTTCACTCAGTATAATCGGATACCCTTTTAAGAGCCTTATAGTAACTGACTGGTGGCAGTGAACTACCTTATAGTCTGGGCAAAGTTTGTAGAGCGGGTGATCTGTGCCATCCTTTCCCAGGTGTGTGTGTGTGTGTGTGTGTGTGTGTGTGTGTGTGTGTGTGTGTGTGTGTGTGTGTGTGTGTGTGTGTAAAATCTCAAACAGTGTGTGTGTGTGTGTGTGTGTGTGTGTGTGTGTGTGTGTGTGTCAGCTACTTAGCACTGATTTCACAAACAGGGTGCTGGAGGACTTGGTTTGGACACTCAGTTAAGGGCCTCACCCTACAGCTGTGCACTGGGGGCTAGAGAGAGACAAATAGAGAAATCCAGACCCCAGGGTGAGTGTGTTCCCTGTGTGTTCTTAAGGGAAATTGTGCTTGATGCAGAGAGGTCTGCATCTGGAAATACTGGGTGTATCCATTTGTATACCAAGTGAACAACCCTCTCCAGTGTCACTGGTGAGGATTCAGGCTCCTTGATCACTGGCTCAGCATGGGGACATCACAGAAGGTACATTATTTTTATATTGGTTTTAGTAATAATTATTATGTAGGCACCTTGCTTCTCTCCCCTGTGTCCTTCCTCCCTGTTAAACTCTTTCACAAGACATCTGGGTGAAGCCAAAAATAACAGGGGAACAAAGGTCCAAAAACTGGGACAAATTTTAAATATTGCTCTTATAAACTTAGAAAGTAGCTAGAATAACAAGATTTGTATTATCATACATTTTCTGAAGGATATGAAATAAGAATCTCAAATCTATGGCATTGTTTATTGACTTCAATCATCTGTGATTTGCCAGAAAACCACACATTTTATGAGGAATAGACCAAAAATATGAGGCAAAAAAATGGATATTCTGTGACATTCCGGCCAGTTGAGACATATGCTTCTCATCCCCTTTGAGCCCACACTTCTGTTTAATCACATTAAATTCAATTATTTACAGTACTGTTTACTTTCCCATTGTCTGGTTCCACTTTAGGTGTCTTGACTTAGTTATGTGAGCTATAGCTTTGCACATGATTTTATTTGAGAAATAGTTCATAGGTTCATAGGTAGATTCTAGGTTATCAGCCCGTAGATTATTACAATCCTAGCCAATGACCACAGGTCAGACTCAAACCCTGTGCCTTGTATCTGTAAAGTAAATACCTTAACCAATATACCAACCCCTCCTACCTGAGCTTCCAAGTCCATTTCCAGCAGCTTTGTCACTCCCTTCTCCTCCTCAAGTTTGCTGGCCTGTTCTTTTTTCAGTGTTTTGAGGTGAAGACCTTACTTCTTCCCCATACCGCTTGCAGAGCTATTCCTTTTGTCTTGCTTGGGTCTCCTGTCATCCCTGCTGATTTATTGTAATGTGTCTTTTGTCCCCCCTGCTTCCTTTTCTCAGAATATACCTGGTGTGTGCTTCTCTCCTGCTAATCTCTCTGCTCTGATTGTCCATGCTGTTCATTGCTCGATCCGAAGCTGTCATCACTTTACTTACTTTTCTGGGATCTTTTCCATGCTGTTCAGTGATCGATCCGAAGCTGTCATTACTTTACTTACTTTTCTGGGATCTTTTCCATGCTGTTCAGTGCTCGATCCGAAGCTGTCATTACTTGGTTTACTTTTCTGGGATCTTTTCCATGCTGTTCAGCGCTCAATCCGAAGCTGTCATTACTTTACTTACTTTTCTGGGATCTTTTCCATGCTGTTCAGCGCTCAATCCGAAGCTGTCATTAC
>NC_056749.1:37486050-37513550 GCF_019279795.1 Protopterus annectens
ATTTATAGCACTTTTATTGTCTGCTATATAAATTTTACTGTATTTTATAGCTATAAACTAATCTGCACAGTTGTATTAAAATTGTTTGCCTCACAGGGCCTGATAAATAAGGTTTTTCTGTCACACTGTTTGTAAATCCTTTCTAGCTAGTTTCACTGTGTGTGAGGTATTAAACTCGAATTTTTCTCCATTTGGTAAACATCTGCTTGTGTTTGTTTGTTCTGATTTCCTGCCAAGGAGTGTATCATATAACTGATTTAGTTTTCCACCCTCCCTCCCTATTGGTATCCTGTTCTTATATTTGGTGGCTTTGCAGTTGCCCGTCCCTACTGTAAATTTGATCTGGGACACTCCTTTCAGTCTAGTGTCATTAGCTCATTCTACCTAATGCAGAGAGAACATTTGAGAAGGCCAACCCACTTAGTTTCTTAACCTTGGATTATCTTCTGCTCATCCTTTCTCCCTTTCCACTTTACTAAAAAAAAAATCTAAGCTTGTTTCCTGCCTTTCCTGTAACTAGTCTAGTCCAGATATAGATTTGCTGTATCCAGAACTGTTTGTGAGCCTCTGAGACCCCCCAAGCCTTTCTGTGTTGAAGGGAAGCCTGCTAGCTTATCAGTGGGACAGGTACTAGGTAGCCTATCTACCACTTATTAGTGGGAGTGGTAAGCACTAGGTAGCCTATCTACCACAAGAGGAGTGATTTCTGGCCCAGAAATTGTAGTTTATTGGCTGTTTGGGCAGTTTTTCCATCTCTTTCAACTTTTTGGTTTAAAAGCTCATATTTGCTCTTGTTTCCCACCTTCCCTGTAACTAGTCTAGTCCAGATACAGATTTGCTGTATCCAGGACTGTTTGTAAGCTTCTGAGCGGTGCCAAAGTCTGCTGTTCAATTTATAGGTTCATAGGTTCATAGGTTGGTACTGGGCTATCTGCCCGAAGGCATATATTAGCCCAGCCACGTTGTGCAGTATTCACCGCCCCTTTAGTAGTTCCCTAGACCCTTGTACTAGCAGCTAGTACCCTTGGCCCTTATCTAGTAGTGCTGTTGGTGTGATCCCCGGTGTGAACTTTCTGTTTCCCTTAGATCTATTAGTTCTCTCCTCTCCTACACTTTTACTAGCTTATTAGTCTAGCACTTTAGCAGAATTTTTGTAGCAATTATTGTAGCACACAAAAGTGCTACCAGCACTAAACATTCTACAAGGAAACAGCTCCAGTACTTATTATTAATGGTCACCCCTCCAGGCATGTCTAAAGGTCAGTTCCCTGTGCTTTCTCCTATTAACCTGCTGAACTTAGGCATCCTGAGGCAATGTAGCAACTGCCTCATGTACACTGACAATCCTTTCCTCTTACCTTCCAACACTCAGACATCTAAGAGATGCACTTATATATCCAAACTGGAAGCCACACACTCACCAGCTAAGACCGGAATACCTGGTCAAGAGGAGAAGGTCAACACTTGCACCACACCACATGGAACACATAGCCCTCCAGAACACACACCAGCACTGCCTTCACATAAAAACACAAACCACACACCCACCTTTGCAGAGATTCTCAATAAAAATCTACCCAAACAGCAGAGACCTCCAAGGCAGAAATGCACTCAACCACCACAATACAAAACTAATCACGAGACATATAACTCTCATAGGTTCATAGGTTCATAGGTTGGTACTAGGCTATCAGCCCTAGGGCCTATACAAGCCTAGCCATAACAATTCCCTGGCTATTTCTTCCCACATTATTTACTTTCCTGGACCCCTGTCTAGCAGGGCGACTGACGTGATCCCTGGGGTGAATTTCCTTTCTCCCATCCAATCGTCAAGGTTCCTCTTGAAGAGGTCCAAAGAGGCACTCTGCTTGACATGTATGGGCAATCTATTCCAGAGTCTGGGGAGTCTCTGGGTCAGGAACCTATCCCTCCAGCATGTTTTGTTTATTGTGATGACAAGGTTTAGATCCCTGGAGCATGTAACTCTGAAGGATTGGGATTTCTTTAAGTGTAGCATGTCCAACAGCTCTGGGTTTGACATGGCCTTGTATGTTAAGCAGAGATCGCCTCTGAGTAGACGATATGCGACAGAGTATAGCTGGAGTTTTTTAAGGCGGTCAGCGTAGGGCATCTGCTTTAGGCCTGTGATTCTTTTAGTGAGGTATTTCTGAGGCCTTTCCAGTTGTTGCAGATGTCTTGAGAGGTACATACCAAATGGGGCGTTGTATTCTATAATGGGTCTAATGAGGGATGAGTACAGTGGGACAATGACCTCCTTTTTCTGGATGAAAAGCCCTTCGTGATGAGGTGTGCCACATAGAAGGATTTCCTGACTGTTGTGGCAATGTGGTTATCGAAGGTGAGACCACTGTCCACCTGTGTCCCTAAGTCTCTTATCACACTTTCTGTGTTTAGTGTACTGCCACCTATATGGTAATTCATGGATACATGTTTTTTCCCAAAGGGATAACAATACATTTCTTGGCATTGAGCTTGAGCCCATGGCTCTGGCACCAACCATCTGTTTCTGTAAGGCCCTTTTGTAGAGTATCCACATCATTTGGGATTCAATAATGGCTCCCAGTTTGCAGTCATTTGCAAACTTTGTTAGCCAGAGTCCCTTAGTGTTGACCTGTACTTCAGAGAAGTAGATGCCAAACAAGAGCGGCCCCAGGACTGAACCCTGAGGTACTCCACTTGTCACTTGTCTGGAGCTGGATTTGGAGTCGGCTACTTTTACAGTGTGGGTTCTATCAGTAAGCCATTTAGCAACCCATTGGGTGACATAGGGATTAATGCCCAACTTAGTAAGTTTATCTATGATTCCAGAGTGGGGGATGGTGTCAAAGGCCTTGGCAAGGTCTAGATAGGCTGTGTGGACCACCTTACCCTTATCCATGGCTCTGGAGACTGATTCAAAGAAGTCAATCAGGTTCAGGAGACAAGATCGGCCCTTCACAAACCCAAACTGGGTGGGGTCCAGTGTTTGAAGGTTGCCAATGTCTTTGTTTATAAGTTCCATGATAATACGCTCCATGGCCTTGCAGATAAGGCTTGTCAGACTGATAGGACAGTAGTTTCCAGGATCCAAGGTGGATCCCCCCTTGTGGATTGGGATAACTGTAGCTCTGCGCCACTCAGTGGGCAAGAAACCTGAGGTGAGGCTATGATTAAACATGACACTTAGGTGAGGTGCCAGTTCATATTGTAGTTCATGTAGTACACAGCCCGGGATGTCATCTGGTCCCATGGATGCTGTATTCTTGGCTTTAGAGAGTGCGTTTTGTACCTGTGTGGCCATTATTACTGGAATTTGGCAATCTTCCGGTATTGAGATGGGCCATTTAGGGGTGAGAGGGGGTGAAGTTGGCACTGAATCGATCTGCCAGGATATTGGCAATATCCTTCGGATCAGTATATTTAATGCCATTCTGTTTTAGCTCAGAGCAGATCTGAGCATTGCCATTTAGATTCTTGACATAGTTATAGAATGCTTTGTGGTTGTCTTTGGAATCTTTGGCAATTTTATTTTCGTAACTAGCTTTGGAGGATTTTATGAGGCATCTCAGTTTCTTACTGAGGCTAGTAAGGGAGTTTTTTTGCATCCTGGGATTTTCCTCTTTTCTGCAAAAGTTTCTTCCTTTTGTTGTAAAGTTTGTTTATGGCAGGGGACCACCAGATTGGCTTCCTTTTTGGATGAGAGCATTTTGGTTCTATTTGGGATGGCACGATTCATGCATGAGTGGATGTGCTCGTACAGTGCCTTAGTGTAGGATTCAGCAGTTGAACTTTCAGTTCCGTCTGCATGGGTGTCATGAAGTTTGTAACTTCTGACTTGAGTAGCATGCAGTTGGCTTTGGAGAAGTTTTTATGGTCGTTTCTTTACTGGGGGGTAGGGGTGGGATGTGGATGTTAAGGGTGATTAGCTTATGGTCAGACCTGACTAACGAGGGGTGACCATAGGTATGGAGCATTGATTTCCCATGTTGGTAATGACCAGGTCTAGGATATTGGAGCCCTGGTGGGACTATGGATTAGTTGATCCAGGGCGTTGGAATTTATGAATTCCAAGAACCATTGCATAAAGGTGTTGGGACATGAGTAGTTTTTCCAGTTAATGGCAGGGTAGTTAAAATCACCCAGTATTAGGGTGTTTGGTTCTATCTTAATATTTTCCAGTATGTTTAGAAAGGTGTAGTGAGAATCTTGGGGTATGGTGGGGGATCTGTAGCAAGCTACAATTTGGATTGCAGTCTTACCTAGTGTTAGTTGCACTTGGAGAATTTCAGACACATTGTGTTGGCCAACTAGCCTGGTGGTGTGAATATCCTTGGTGAATATTGACACTCCTCCACCTTTAGTGTTCGGTCCTGGTTTGGTGGCCGAAAAGTGTGGTAAGAGTTGTAGCCTGGTATTGCAGGGGTGCTCTCTGGAGCCTTGAACCCGGTCTCAGTTACTGCACAGATATCGATGTTCTCCATTTTTAGGAGTGCCTCGAGAGAGTGCATTTTGAGGTTTAGACTTCTAGCATTGAGTAGCATTACCTTTAGATTTTGCATGTTTGTACCTGTTACGGTGGTGGTTTTGTCCTTTGAAGTTTGCCTAAAAAAGGCACTATAGGGGTGGCAAGAGCCTTAGCCAGTAACCTGAATCCCAGGGGCGACAGGTGCAGACCATCTCTGGCAAAGCATCGTGGTTTGTCAATCATGTCATCCCAGGCAGACAGATACTGGATCCCCTTTGAATGACACCATAAGCTTAGCCAATTGTTGAAGTCAATCATTTTATCCTTATATTGTGGTATCATTCTGGGCGAAGGCAGGATGCTACTCAGGGCTAGGGTCATACCTGCCTGGGCCACATGATCCAAGAGCTCTTCCATGTCTCTTTTCATGTAGTCCAGGGAGGTACTTCTCAAGTCATTCACTCCAACATGGACAATGACAGAGTCATATTTGTACTTGTTGTGGAGTGACTTGAGTGCATCTGTTATGTGGTGGATCCTGGCACCCGACAGGCAGCTGACTGTAATTTTCTCCTTATTCAACCTGGTGAGAGGGACATCAGTGTGCCGGACTATAGAGTCACCTATGACTAAAGTGTTAGGTACATTGTCTTGCCTTAGGGGCTGTTGCTGGGTGGCACACTGGTGTTGTGAACTATGTGACACATTGGTTGTGATTGGTGTTTGTTTGCGTTTCAGCTTCAGAGGTCTTTGTTGTTTGGGCAGGTTACAGTTAAGGGCCTCTGCATATGTGGATTTAGTGTTGCTATATGTGGGTGTTGGTGGTGCGGGTTTAGAAGGGCTATGTGTTGCTTGAGTTGTAGTGTGGGTGTTAACCTTCTCCTCTTGACTGTTTAGCACAATCTTGGGTGGAGAGAGCTTTGCTTCCATTTTGGCTATGTAAGTGCATCTGTCACAGGTTGTAGTGTTGGGTGGTAGGAGGAGAGGGTTGTCTGTGTACATGAGGCAATTGCTGCATTGCCCCAGTATGCCCAGATTCACCAGGTGGACAGGAGAAATCACCGGAAGCTGACCCTTGGACATGCCTGGTTTGGGGCTTTTTTTTTCTTTGTAAAGTATAGGAGCTGTTTCCTTAGCAAGGTACTTTGCAATTATAGGCTGTTTAGTGCCTACTATTAATTTCTCCTTGTTAACAAGGCGAGTTCAGTGTTTGTATGAGTTTAAGGCTTCCTAGTGCTTTCCAGCAGGTATTAGAGAAAGTGCTAGTCACAGGTATGCTTAAAGGTAAGATTGAAAAGAATGCACACTGCAGTGTGCACTAGAGAAGTTAGATGTGAAAGTAGGTAACTTGAGTTTTACCTGTTTAAAAAGTTAAGGTTTAGTGGAGAGTTACTATTTTTAAAACAGCAAGATGGATTGAAAGGGATGGTCACTTTTGTATTTTGGTACTATGAAATACTGTAGGATGGCCAATAAATTTAAATAATTGAAGGGGTGGGATTTCAAAAATGATGATTTTGTGATTACTCACATAAGCCAGTGAAAGTAGAGAGAAATGAGATATATGGTCAGATTAACATAAGAGGCGGGCAACTAGAAAGACAGTGGTATTTAACAAGAGAACTTAAATGAGTGGGAGGGCGGGAAAAATTCTGTCTGACTCAGAACAGAGAGAGCTGTGGTCTCTTTTGAAGTTTTAATATGCTGTTAAAACAGAATGCAAGCAAAACACAAGGTAAAGAAAACAAACTACAGTATTCAAAATATAGAAAGGCAATACAGTAATACAAAAAATAAAAGCAAACTAACCTTTCCTTCACAGCAAAGTGTAGCAGAGTCTGGATGAGCCTTTCTGGTAAAGCCTAAACAGTGTGCCACTCAACCAAAGCCCCTAAGGAAAAACAGCATGCCCAACACACTAGTCATAGGTGACTCGATAGTGAGGCACACTGATGTCCCACTCACTAGGCTGAATAAGGAGAAAGTAACAGTCAGCTGCCTGTCAGGTGCCAGGATCCGCCACATAACACACGCACTCAGGTCCCTCAACAACAGGTACAAATATGACTCTGTCATTGTACATGTTGGGTGTGAATGATCTGAGACGTACCTCCCTGGACTACATGAAAAGAGATATGGAGGAGCTCTCAGATTATGTAGCCCAGGCAGCTATGACCCTAGCCCTGAGCATCATCCTACCAACACCCAGAATGATACCACAGAACAAGCAGAAAATGATTGATTTCAACAATTGGCTAAGTTTCTGGTGTCATTCTATGGGGATTTAGTATCTGTCTGCCTGGGATGACATAAATAACAGACCTCGATGCTTTGCTAGAGACAGCCTGCATCTGTCACCCATGGGCTTCTGATACAGGCCAAGGCTCTTGCCACCCCTATAGCGTCTTTTTTAGGCAGTGTTTCAAAGACCAAATTACCACTGTAACAGCTACAAACAAATGTAATCTGAGAGTCATGCTGCTCAATGCTAGAAGTCTAAATCTCAAAATCCAATCACTTGAAGCACTTCTTAAAATGGAGAACATTGACATTTGTGCCCAGAGACCTGATTCAAGGCAGCAAAAAGCACCCCTGCACTACCAGGCTATAACTCATTCCACACCTTTTGGCCCCAGAACTTGGTCCGAAGCTCCAAAGGTGGTGGTGTTTCCATATTCATAAAGGATGTCCACACCACCAGACTAGTAGCTCAACATAACTCATCTGAGATACTTCAGGTGCAGCTAACATTGGGTAAGACAGTGATTCAGATTGTAGCCTGCTATAGGTCCCCAACCATGTCCCAAGACTCACAATCCATGTCCTTAAGCACCCTGGATAATATTAGGGTCCAACCTAACACTTTCATTCTGGACGACTTCAACTACCTCTCCATTAACTGGGAAAATGACTCATGTACCAATACACTTGCCCAACATTTCCTGGAATTCATTAATTCCAGTGCCCTGGACCAGCTCATTCTTATCCCCACTAGAGGTAGCAACATCCTTGACCTGGTCATTACTAACATGGGCGACCGTTGCTCTACACCAATAGTCAACTCCTCCCTGTTTAGATCTGACCACAAACTAATCACCTTAGAAATCCACATCCCTCCCAACCCCCACCCCCCCACAAAGGTAACCACCATGAAAAACTTCTCCAAAGCTAACTTTGGGTTCCTAAAAACAGAGGTGGCTAACTTCATGGCACCCATGCAAATGGAGATCAGCTGCATGACTGCCGAATCATACACCAATGCACTGTACAAACACGTACACAAATGCATGGATCTTGTCATACACAACAGAACTAAGACGCTCTCCAACAAAAAAAGGAAGCCAATCTAGTGGTGGCCTGCCATAAACAAACTCTACAACAGAAGGAGGAAACTGATGCAAAATAAGGTGAAGTGCCAAGACTGGAAAAACTCCTTTATCAACCTCAACAAAAAGTTGAGATCCCTCATCAAATCCTCTAAAGCTAGCTATGAAAACAGAATTGCAGCAGATAGTAAAGAAAATCACAAGGCCTTTTATAGTTATGTAAAGGATCTTCAAGGCAATACCCAGATTTGCTCTGAGCTACTGCACAATGGTACCTCCTATACCGAGCCAACAGATATTGCCAATATACTGGCTGACAGATTCAGTGCCAGCTTTACCCATCTACCCCCCAAAGGGACCAGTCACAATACCAGTAGATTGCCAGACACCCAGTATTACTGCTGCACAGGTTAAAACAGCACTGTCCAAGGCCAAGAATACAGCTTCTATGGGACCTGACAATATCCCTGGCTGTGTTCTACATGAACTACAGAGTGAATTGGCACCTCACCTGTGTGCCCTGTTCAATCACAGCCTCACCTCAGGCTTTGTCCCTACCAAATGGCACACTGCTGCATTCATCCCTCTCCACAAAGGAGGAGTGACTACAGACCCTGGGAACTATCACTCCATTAGCCTGACGAGTCTGATATGCAAAGCTATGGAACGCATCATCATGGACCTAATAAACAAGAATATAGGGAATCTCCAAACTCTGGATCACACACAGTTTGGTTTTGTGAAGGGTAGATCATGCCTGCTCAACTTGGTCAACTTCTTTGAGTCAGTCACCAGAGCTGTGGATGAAGGCAAGGTGGTTCATACAGCCTACCTTGATCTGTCCAAGGCCTTTGATACCATTCCCCACTCAGGAATCATAGAAAAACTCACTAAGCTAGGCATCAACCCCTATATCACTAGGTGGGTTGCAAACTGGCTCACAGGTAGAACCCACAGTGTGAAAGTAGCTGACTCCAAGTCAGACTACTGACCAGTCAGGTTCAGTCCTGGGTCCTCTCCTGTTTGGTATCTATTTCTCTGAAGTCCAGGCCAACATGAACGGACTCTGGCTGACAAAGTTTGCAGATGATTGCAAGTTGGCGGCTATTATTAACTCCCCGAATGATGTTGACATCCTACAGAAAGGCCTCACTAAGACCAACGACTGGTACCAGAACCATGGCCTTAAGCTCAATGCCAAAAAATGTGTCATCATCCCCTTTGGGAAAAACCCATTTCCCATGAATTACCACATTGATGGTAGTCCACTGAACACAGAAGGCGTTATAAGAGATCTGGGAACACAGGTTGACAGCGTCTCTTTTGACCACCACGTTGCCACTGTGGTCAGAAAGTCCTCCTATGTGGCACATGTCATTACTAAGGGTTTTGCATTCAGGAAGAAAGAGGTCACTATCTCCCACTACTCTTCCCTCATTAGTCCAATCATCAAGTACAATGCCCTATTTGGCATGTACCTCACTAAACACCATCAACAACGGAAGAGACTACAAAAGTACCTCACAAAGAGGATCCTAGGCCTTAAACATTTGTCCTATATGGACAGACTAAAAAAACTCCAACTATTCTTTGTCTCATAGAGCCTACTTAGAGGCAATCTCTGCTTGACTTACAAAGCAATGTTGGACCCAGCTCTGTTAGAAATGCTACATCTACAAAAATCCCAATCCCTCAGCACCACACGCTTCAGAGACCTCACCCTCATTACCACAATCAACAGAACATGCTGGAGGGACAGGTTCATAACCCAGAGACTGCCCATGCTATGGAATAGACTTCCCATACATGTCAAGCAGAGCACCTGACTAGCTTTCTTCAAGAGAAATCTTGATGAGTGGATGGGAAATAGAAAATTCACCCCAGGAATCACTCCAATGGCTTTAATCGACAGAGGCACTGGGAACTAAGTTCGGGTGGCACAATACCAGGGTAATCCTATGGGCTAGGCTTGTAAAGGCCCCAGGGCCATTAGCCTCATACCCACCTGTGAACCTGTGAACCTGTAATGTTAAGTAGATGAAGTTTGACTTCATTTTTAAAAGTGTGATGGATGAGTGATGGAACGTATGTCTAAGGGAAGTTTGTTTCAAGCAAGGGCAATAGAGTATTTATATACAAGTTTGCCTACAATTTTCTTGGGATGGTAGATTTGCAGAAGTTGTTGATTAGAGGTACGGAGGGTCTGAGGTGGAGTATAGGTACAGACCATGGATGAGAGAGCAGGACAGGATGAAGGTTTGTATATAATGAACTGTAGCATTTGAAATTGTGATAGAAGGAGTTGTTGGGGGAGTTGTTGGTAAGTTTGCAAAAGTTTGTTCAAAGTTGTTGTTTGAATGCTGGTAAGAACAGAGGCAGCATATAGGAGGGAGGGAAGGAGGAGAGCCTGTGCAAGGGAAAGTCTGGCATTAGGGTTAGAAATGTTTTGTTGTGATACAGTAATCCTAGTTTCTGGTGTGTTTTTTTTATGCCTTGGAGTATGTCCAGGTTGAATTTAAGTTCATCATTAATGATGACACCAAGGAGTTTTGTGTGGAATTCGGGTTGGATTATTATATTGTGATAGTAAAGGTGGGTTTATGGTGAGTAAGAGAATGGGGGAGAAAGAGTAGGAGTTTGGCCTTTTTAGGGTTAAGGATAAGTAGGTTATCAGACAACCACTGTTCAGTAGACAGAAAGGCATGTAGTGTTAGGGCATGGAGTTCAGGGATATTGTTTGAGATGGAGATGACCGTTGAGTCATATGCATACTGGATGAGGGAGGATTGTTGACAAGATGTATAAAGGTCATTACTGAAGACATTAAACAGAAGGGGACCCAAGATGGAACCTTGTGTTACTCCGGTTGGGACAGGAAGGAAGGGAGAGAGGGATGAGAGCATGTAACAGATTGTTGCCTTCTGGACAGGTAGCTAGAGAACCAGGCAAGGGAGATGGAAGGTAGGTCGAGGTTTGCAAATTTAGATAGCAGTAAAGGGTGATAGACTATATTGAAAGCTTTGGAAAGGTCTAGAAAGAGACAGGAAAAGAGATTATTGTTATCTTGGGCCTCAGCGATGGTATGAGTGAAGGATAGGAGGGCAGTAGGTATGTTATGGTTGGGACGGAAAACATGTTGAGTGGAAGTGAGAAGGTTATGCTGGAGGAGGTAACTGAGAAGCTGTGAGTGAATGCATTTCTCAAGTATTTTAGAGAGGGGGGATAGGATGGAGATGGGACGGTAGTTGGATGGGTCTGTTGAGTTTCCTCTTTTATGCAGGGGGATAGTGAAGACAGATTTCCACAGGGCAGGAACGGTGGCTTCTTGAATTGATCTATTGATTATGATAAATACAGGATAGGAGATGGCTTCAGCAGCAACCTTGAGGAAGGTAGGAGGTAGATTGTCAGTGGAGGGAGAGCAGGATTTGAGCTTTAGAAGAAGAGATTTGATGTAGGCTGTAGGAACAGGATGAAAGGAGAAGAGATTATTATTCAGGAGGTTGGGAGGGGTTGGTGGAGTAGTTGAGCTAGAACTGGAGGGTGTGAGTTTTTGGATGGTGTCAATAAAATGTTTATCGAGGAGGGTTGCAATTTCCTGAGGAGATGCATTTGGGGAAGGGGGGATTGGAGGGATAGCCTGGAGAAAGAATATTGTTGTTGCATGACATTATTGTAGACCAAAACTTCAGAGTGTTGGATTTGCTATTAAATTGAGCAGACTTTTTGTCTTTATTAGTTAGCTTCTTAACAAGATTCTGTAGCTGTTTGTAGTTTTGTAGCAGATCCAAGCTTTCCAAAAGCATTATCTCTTTTTAGCATAAGGGACCTAGTTTCAGATATGTTAGTTTTGCAGTAATGAAACTGCAAAACTAACATATCTGAACATAGCCATCAATACACAGATACAATAATACCACACAGTTACTGACATGATTAAGAAAAAATTTAAAGTTACCTCATAACTACTACTGATAACCACCCATGATGCAGCTCACTTATAAAAAGGCACGTAACCTGCACAAATACTTAATCAACAGACAGTATTTCCAGTTATCCTAATGAAAAAAACAACAGTCCAAACTCACAGTAAAATATAAATAACAGCTAAAAGGTACATGCTCTAGTATACATACGACATATCTTCTGTGTAGGATTTGTGTGTGTGTGTGTGTGTGTGTGTGTGTGTGTGTGTGTGTGTGTGTAAGTGCACGCATTCATGTAGATGTGTGCACGTGCGCATGTGCGTGCACACACACAGATATATATGGTATGATGCACAGTGTATCTTGTACTGTAGGATTAAGGAACTCACTTCATGACTTGCAGCTTGTTATGAAATTCAACATAAAAGGTACAGTAGCAATGCAGGGCAGGAAGATGTAAACCAAAAGATAATCCAATGAAACAAGCATCCACAAGGCAGATAAAAAAACGCTGGTTTATTGTAACAAAGAGAACGTGGTAAGCGCTTTCACCTGAATAAGCTTCTTCAGACCATATAATTACATCAAGGTGCCTTTGAGACCCTTCTTGAAGTCCAAGAGATTGAAGTGAGCACACTTGGTTCTGCTCGACTGTATTTTAACCGTTTAATGATGTGCTTATTTATTGTGTATATAACACATTTTTAGATTTTTATTCCACTTGTCATGTTTTGATATTTTGTTATTGAAGCATTAGGTTTTAAGTGATGTACCTTTAAGAATTTTGTAATGTTTTTGGCGCCTTTTTCTGTTTATCAAGAGGATCTATGATGTAATTATAGGTCTGAAGAAGCCTATTCTGGCGAAAGCGCTTACCACGTTCTCTTTGTTGCAATAAACCAGCGTTTTTTATTATCTGCCTTGTGGACGCTTGTTTCATTGGATTATCTTTTGGTTTACATCTTCCTGACCTGCATTGCTACTGTACCTTTTATGTTGTATATTACACTTGGATTGTGTTTGGTACAGGGAGCGTTTACCTTTTGGGGAGTGATATTTATTGGATTTTTCTTTGTTATGAAATTTGTGCCCAGTACCTGCAGCTACAGTGAATATTTGTTGTACCATATTCAAGACACATACATTTACATAGATGTGAGAGTGTGGGTGTATTTGTGTGAATGTGTGTGCTTCCATGCGTGTGTATGTATACTATACACACACACAAACATGCATATGGGTCCAACATTGACTCATTTCGTAAGTTATGACTGCGCAAGATTGGGGAGCAGAGGGATTTAGGAAGTTTTTCCTTTTTTACACAACTGTGCTATCTCAGAATTGATATATTTAAGTTGCAGGGGGCCATGGATGGGTGCACCTCCCCACTGCCTCCCTACAAATGCACTTATTTTTGTATGTTTTTCATATCTGTGACTAAACATTTTCTTAATGTAGGTTCACAGACAGAATGTTATTTCACAATGTTAGCTTATGATGTTCTTTTACACGGACACATATAAATGCATATATATATATATATATATATATATATATATATATATATATATATATATAAATGGTTCCCCTTCACAATCTCAAATTACTGAATGCTCAAAATTCAGTAACTCGAGACTGTAAAGTCGAAAACCCATAAGCGCAAATTAAAATATCTCAAATTCGTGCTTATGCATGTCAGCTACAGGATGGGAAGTGTGTGAGTCGGGATGTTTTATGGAAGTGAAGGTAAGTGAGTGTATGTGTGTGTTTTGTAAGTTGTGTGTGTGGGTTAGGGTAGGGAGGTGGGAGTATGAGTGTGAGTGTTGGATGTGTCTGTATTTGTGTGTGTGGGGGGGGGCGAGGCAGTGTAAAATGTCTGTGTGGTGTTTTTTATTTTGTGTATTAGTGCGATCTCGGATTTAGAATATATAAGTAGGGGGTGTAGGGGGTGCAGGGGGGCTTGCCCCCCTGCATGCATGTAGTGTAGGGCTTGTAGTTTATGTGATGTGGGTTGTATGGTGTGCGTGTTGTGTGGTGTATGTGTTCTGTATGTTCAGGGTTTTTTGTTTTCGTGCTTGTGGGTTTCGGGATTTTTGTTGGTTCGACTTTACAGTCCCGAGTTACAGAATTTTGAGCATTCAGTAATTCGAGATTGTGAAGGGGAACCATATATATATATATATATATATATATATATATATATATATATATATATATAGAGTCTATATTAGGAAAGCAAAAAGACGTTTACGCGAATATGTAAACGTCGAACCATATAGCGCGAAGTGGACTTAGAGCGAACGTCGAAAAGCACAAAAATGGAAATATCGAATTTCCATGGTTGGCCTGTCTGTGGATTAGTGCATAAGGTAAGTGTTGGATAGTTACAGAGTTTAGGATAGGGTGTGGATTAAGGTAAGTGCTTAGATAAGTAATGTATGTTAAATTTAGTGTAGGGTTAGAGGTAGGGTTTTGTTAAATGTATGTATGTATGTAGGTTATTTATTTTGTTTGTGTATATTTTGGTAGGCGAAGTGTGCGGTAGTTACAGACCTTAGGGTTAGGGAGGGGTTAAGGATAGTGCATAGATGGTTTTGTATGTGGGGTTTAGTAGTGTTGGAGGTAGGGTTTTTTTAAATGTATGTATGTGGATTATTTGTTTTGTTTGCGTGTATGTCTGTAGGGGACGTGTGTGGTAGTTACGGACCTTAGGTTAGGGAGGGGTTAAGGATAGTGCATAGTTAGTTGTGTATGTGGGGTTTAGTGTAAGGTTAGAAGTAGGGATTTGTGTTTTACTTTAGGTTAGAAGTAGGGTTTGGTTAGTGTATGTATGTGGTTTATTTATTTTATGTGGGTAGGTAGTATATAACTAGTGGTGGAGTTCGCCGACTATGACAGTTCAATTTTTTTTTTCCACTGTTTAGTGTGTTCGGGATTTTCGCAGTTTGCGGTATAGGGGTCGATATTTTGGTATTTGCGCGTAGGGTTTTTCGCTTTTGTATTATAGACCCATATATAGGTTCATAGGTAGGTACTAGGCTATCGGCCCAAGGGCCTATGTAAGCCTAGCCAGCAAGGTTCCATAGCTTACACCACCCAAGGAAGTTATTTTCCTGTGCCACTGTCCAGCAGAGACACAGAAGTGATCCCTGGGGTGTATTTCCTATTTCCCATCCACTCATCAAGATTTTTCTTGAAGAGTGCTAATGAAGAACTTTGCTTGACATAGATGGGTAGCTTGTTCCAGAGTATAGGAAGTCTCTGGGGCAGGAATCTATCCCTCCAGCGTGTCCTGTTTATTGTGGTGACAAGGTTTAGGTCCCTACAGCGTGTAGCTCAGAGGGATTGGGATTTCTTTAGGTGTAGCATGTCCAACAGCTCTGGGTTTGACATATTTTTATATGTTAGGCAGAGATCACCTCGGAGTAGGTGATATGCTATGGAGTAAAGCTGGAGTTTTTTGAGGCACATACATATATATATATATATATATATATATATATATATATATATATATATAAATATGTATATAAATATCCATACATGCGCATTTGTGTGTGTGTGTGTGTGTGTATATATGTGCATGTAATTGTACACAAGTAGATATAGGTCAACACACACATAAAAATGCACACAAGTAGTTAGATATCTGTGTATTTATACAGGACTATAGGTGCTCTTATATACAAATGCATGCGCACATATCAGTATGCATGCAGATATAGTAATTACATATGTAACTATATGTGCACATGATATATGTGTATGCATATACACATGTATGTATGACCATATCTATGTGTGTACTCATATAATACACAGACGTGTTTTACTCTATACCTGTTATCTGGAGATGCACCTTTTACACCTATATATGATCACTGTGTAATCAAAACCCCTCTCTAATGTTAGTGTTTTGGTGATAGAAGGTCATGGTAGCAACAGGTAGTCACCTGTGTGTGTGTGTGTGTGTGTGTGTGTGTGTGTGTGTGTGTGTGTGTGTGTGTGTGTGTGTGTGTGTGTGTGTGTGCAATACATGTAAGCACATAAGCATGTAACTATGGAGCCAACAGCCTTACAGAGATATCAGAGAAAACAATTTAAACGTAATAGTCTTTTGATCACAATAAAGAAAACTTAGAAGAAGAACATGCAAGAGAGCTGTAGATCAGGTGTGGTCCAAAATTTATTTACCTATTCTGTCTGCTGATTAGGAATGTCCCATTGAGCCTGATAAATCTGTAATGGAATCCCAGGGAGAAAAGCTCATGGCGCAGTGAGGTAAATACAATGACATGGACTACAGTAAGCGATATAATGCTGGCGCAGTGAGGTAAATACAATGACATGGACTACAGTAAGAGATGGAGGTAAATACAATGACATGGACTACAGTAAGAGATGTAACGCTGGCACAGTGAGGTAAATACAATGACATGGACTACAGTAAGAGATATAATGCTGGTGCAGTGAGGTAAATACAATGACACGGACTACAGTAAGAGATATAATGCTGGCGCAGTGAGGTAAATACAATGACACGGACTACAGTAAGAGATGTAACGCTGGCGCAGTGAGGTAAATACAATGACATGGACTACAGTAAGAGATGTAACGCTATATATACCTTTGGAAAAAGCAACATCTTTGGGGAAATACAAATATATCAAATTATTATAACATTTTCAGAAAAAAACAGGAATTCATAGATGTCCATCCATCTATTGTTTCACACTGCATGTCTCGGTGAAGGTCATAGTGGTAGCAAACTAACCTAGGTTGGCTAGACTTCCCTACTCTCATGAACAGTCTCCAGCTCATCCTGTGGGATTCCCAGGTGTTCCCAGGTAAGCTGAGAAATGTAATCTCTCTAATATGTCCTGCATCTCCCCCAGAACTTTCTCCCAGGAAGATGGGCTTGCAAACCTCCTATTGGAAATGCCCTGTGGACATCCTCTCAGTGTGCCCATACCACCTCAGCTGACCCCTTTCTGTCTGGAGGAATAGGGTCTGTAGTCCTGGATCCTCCTGGATTAGTGAGTTACTCTAACTCTTTCTCTGTCAAGGTGGGTGATCCCAGCTAACCTTTCAGAAGAATCTCAGATATGATGCTTGTGTCCACTGTCTCATCCTCTTGGTCATTACCCAGAGCTCATGACAACACATGAGGATGAGGACATATGTTGACCAGTTAGTCACCGCGATCTTCATGCCATGACTCAGTTCTCAAGCTACCGTTGTAGATTAGTAGAACTCCTACAAGTACCGCATTCTCTACTTTGTCTCCAAACTGCCCTTCCTTCACTCATAGATAAAAGCAAAGGAGTAATTAAATGCCTCTGCTTCGGTTAGTTGCCCCTCATCCCCTGTAGAGGGCAATCTACTCTTTTCCAGAAGCTGTTGGAGAACAGCTGAAATTAATTTCCCATGGCATTGCCAACGTTCTTTCACATTTGGGCCTTTGCTTCAGTAACTGCTAAATCTGCTGCCTCCCTGACTTATCACCATCCAACGGTCTTTATTTTTATTTTATTTTATTTTGCATTTCTCTTTCAGGGCAGTACACTGATCACAACTGAAGATTGACAGGTACTGCCCCGGGGAAAATTATTCTCAAAAAAAAAAAAAAGTGGAACAGAGATGCACATATGTACTGATGAACACAGATGAACTGTACACATCAAAACCAGAACAGAAAGTAACAATATGTAACAAAAAACCTCAGTAAAATAACAAATAAAAGATATGGCAACAATTATGAGATAAATTTACATTTTAAATTATTATATTTCAGGTTTATTCCTCAGTTTAATTTCTCCAAGTATTTTGGGTGTCTAATACCATGATGAGAACAGACCCTATTCCTCAGTCAAAGTATGATTAAAGTTCATGAAATCTCAAGCTTTGATGGTAGCCAGAAGTGTTCTTTGCAGCACCCACAATGAGTAGCATGTATCAGTAACATTTCTAAAAACAATTGTAAATTATGTTTTATGAGACCCGCTGCTTTTACTACCATTGGAACTATCTGGGTACCCTTCTTCCACGTTGCCTTCATTTTTGACTGAAAATCCTGATATTTTATGACTTTGTGTCTCTCTCTATGTAAGACACTGTAGCCACTGGGTGTGGCGATTTCAATGATCAATGCTACTTTTGTCTTCTTTTTATGAACTACTATATCTGTTTTTCTTGCATCTACTTTCGGAACTGTTGGTAATGGATGATCCCGCGTGATATAAACATCATAATTTTCTATAACGCTCTTTGTGCCGCATGTTTCCAGTGTTTTTCAGCTACTTCAATATTATAATGTTTGCACAATCCCAGTGCAACAGTCTTGTCCTTCTGACATTAGTATGTCACAACCAGCAATGAGGTGTGCAACTGTTTCCAATTCTGTTTTACAAAACCTTCATTTGTCTATTTAATGCACTTTGTAAACTAATGTGTATATAGTCCACTATTCTAGGACATGAATATTAAACTTTCCTCTTTTGATTTAAGTTCATCTCTCCTTAACTATTCCTGTGTCAGATTCTGTTCAACAGGAGGTTGTTCTAGCTGCTTTCTCATCTGATCCTTCATCTTATACCCGTTTTTTTTGGCATATTCAGTTGCTGCCTGATTTTTATCCACTTCTGATTTGATTTCCATTCCTGCTTGACACCGATATGCTTTTGCTAAATTAAGCAGAGAAGTCCTCTCAGACTTGTTTGCCTCATGTTTTAAAACTTTCATTATGTTTGGATCTGGTGAAGTCAGCAGATATGTATGCAGCCTTACAATTGCAGATCTATACGTGTTTACATCATGAAATGCTGTGGGGTAATGAGAGTCAGGGCTAGTGAAAGTGGGGCAGGTGCAGTTAAGAGGTGTTACTAGCTGAGAGAGAAGAAAGGCTAGAGGTTGAGAGGCCATTAGCTGATGTGGCCTGGACAGTGACAAGTGCAGTTTGATTTAATGTGGAGAATTTTTTTTTTAATTCAGCCCTGAAGGTGGGGAAGGGAGGTTGTAGTTCCTTTAAAAGGAAGTGGGAGGGATTTGTATAGTTTAGGATCAAGGATGGAGAACTGCAGTCTGGGTTGTGGGGGGGCTGGAGTGGGGAGTTGTTTGGGAAAAGCATCTGAGGTTGTATTGTGTGTGTTTGGTATAATGTACTCATCTGTGAGTCCTAGGGTTACTGCTTTGACAGCACTGACCACCTGTGGTCACAGTCACTGCCTCTGTATCAGCTTAAACAGTATAATTTTAGACTCCCCTACCTCTAACTGGCCAGAGATATGGAAGAAGCTTTTCTGAAGATAGTAGAGTTGAACGTATCCTTACAAAAGCATTGGTTAGGAATTCCTAGCCAAGGTAGGGAGAGGTGGGTTTGGCATAATAGTTAAGGTTTCCACCTCATAGACACAACGTACAGGGTTTATTTCTCACCTTGGTTTATTTGCTAGGCTGAAAATGGCCCTTCAGCTCAGTTAGCCTGGTATTCACGTATGAATTTATGACCCCATCACTAGATATTTCATAGGTTTGTCAAGTCACTGCTGTCAACATCTAATTTAGCTTGTGCTAGTAAATAGTGATCATTTGACAACTCAACGAGTCTCTTGGCCTGAGTGACTGGAGCATAAGGTATTACGTTGGATACAGGAATCTGTCATCATTCCTTGGCTCAAAATTCTCTGGTAATAAGTACACTTACTAGCACCAATGTGCTTGAACCTCCTGCTTGTGATGGGCAGTCCATGACTAAAATAGAATCCAAGAACAATTCATCACTTGAACTTGTATCATGCAAGGAGTTCCTCCTAGCCTAACCCCCCCCCCCAACAAATATTTCCATAATTCGCCACATAAGCATTAATGTCCAGCAGTCACCCAGTCACCACAAAGCTGTATGAATAGACTGACAGGATTCCTCCTCCTGAAACACTCTTACCCACTCTGAGATGCCTGCCTCTCGTCCCTAGAAGAACAAGAGTAGGCAGGGCAGCGGAAGTGAAGACGGGAAGCAAATCCCAAGGATGAGGGGATAAAAAATAAATTTTACACACTTGAGCACAAATAAATCATTCTTACATAGAGTGAACATCAGCAGATCACTTATTACCTCAAACTGTGAAGCTCAGGCAACTCAATAGCATATAAGCTACAGTGTTAGTGTAAACAAATATAAACAATATCAGAATAATAAACATACTAAAACTGAGTGCAATGCAATCCTCGCATAGAAGAGTTGGCTCTAAGGTACATGGGCCAAGTTATCCTGCACTTATTTGTTGACATAGTTAATATAGTCAAAGTCTAAATATTGCACTTTGAATCATTACTGACTTTAGAAATACACCAGCCTTTAACTCTGGAAAACAACACCACCATTCATACAGGACAGAAATAACCAACACTGAAAGCAATAACATTTTTTAACATATTTTGTTGCTCACTGCAGTAGTGATGTCACTGTTTCAATTTAAGTGATAATTAGATAATCCCTCCAATGGCAGGGTCAGCCACTTTCACTTAACAAACATTTACTTATGAAACAGAAACGTTCTTGTCTGCATAACATTGTATTAGGAGGGCAGAACACTTTCTTTCATCTGTACCCATTAATTTATACTGGGAGTCCTGTGTCTTTGTAATTTATTGACTGCATCTAAAACTGTCACTTGTTTTGTTTCAGTGAATTAGTTTGACTTTCTTTGAGGCCATCTCCTTAAAAAGCATTTTCATGAATATTTTAAGATTCATACAGTTGCTAATGTAATTTCATTCATTCAGGCTGTGAACTGTACATATTTCACCTTGAGTATGAAGAGTGAAGCTTGCACCTTTGACTGATGGCTGACACTAGAAAGTCTGCCTTTCAAGTATGTTTAAATCTTAGTTTAAGACTTTTTATTGGCTATGTGGACAATTACTGCAGATAGAATTGGTGACCCGATGATTCCCTTTAATGTTGTAAATGTGTTACATTTAACTACCTTGTATTTACTTACTTTTTTTTGACTGCTATGGTTAGAATACTGAGACTGTTATTTCAACAGTGGGTGAATATATACTAAGGCTATACCTCTCAACCTTTTAGCTGTAGAAATCTGCACAAAGCAAATCTAATGGCGTGACAAGGGCCCAAAAATAGGGACAGATTTTAATTTTTGCTTTTATAAATGTATAATTATTAGAATAACACATGCTGCATTAGCACATATTTTTCAGAAGAAAAAGAAGTCTGAAACTCAGTTGTCTGTTATTATTCAAATCACTGATTTGCCAGAAAACCACACATTTGATGAGGAACAAACCAAAAATGTGAGGCAAATATCTGGACAGTCTGCAAAAATCTAGATAGCTGAGATGTATGATTAAGGCTCTAGCACATCTGAAAATTCCTCTGTCCTGATGTACAGCAACCTTGACTAGTATATATTGTTAGCAGCAGCACATAGGCCAAAGCCCCCACATTTGGAGTATAGTATTATATGCCATAATGGAGTAGCAACAAATTCCAACAGTTGCTGTTTAAAGGATGGAATTACATTTCAGATTTCAGATATTCAGGAAGTGCAGTTTCACATCTCACACTTGTGTCAGAGAGACAACTCAAAAACGGTCTATATGATATAAGGGTTATAGTAACAAATGTCAGAAGGAAATAAGCTAAGAGGGGAAGAGTTTGCATAAAGCCAAAACTATGTATAGAGAAATCACTGAAATACATACATAAACAGCTACAGGCAGGTTATTATAACACAAGCAGTAATATTAACAGTTTTGTTGCATACAACAATCCTGAGGGTGTGCCGAGTGCAAGGAAAATGTTTTGAGAAGAAATCTAACATTTAGATAAAGCTGTTATTTAAAGAGGAGCATGAAAACGGGGAAGGTTTGTAGCACAAGAATCGCACTATTCTGTCCTCTTTCCTTCTGTTTTACACATGCATAACCTCACATAAGGTTAACTGGCCAAGTCTGTTTGGAGATTCTGCTTGGGAGTGTAATGTTATTCAACAAACTTATACTGTTTCAATGTCATTTTAGTTTTAGGGATCAATTGGAAGTTTTGTACTAAGTAATCACAATGTTTTGTATAGGGATTTTTTTAAGATTGCTTGTAAAAAGGATGTAGTCCTTTTTCAGGAAGCTTCATTTGGTAGTTTTCTAAGCTTTTACAATCCCCCGAAATTTATACTGAAGTTATGGTAATTTAATATATACCCATAAACCTATGAATGAAGGGTGAATCAGTGGTAATTCAAGTGGTAAAACTTAAATCTTTAATTATATGGATAAAACATCCAGAAGGACCAAATGTTTTTTACTGTAATTAAAGTGTCAATAATAAGACATCACTAGATTAAGAAGGAGGATTTTTTTAACAGAATTGAGATTTGGTTTGTGATTTCATTCTTTCATTGTTGTCAGATTTCAGTTTGTGAGAAACAAATGTGATTTTACTCTTTTTTGCAACAGTTTCTTTCTTCTGTTGTAGAGTTTGTTTATGGCAGGGGACCACCAGATTGGCTTCCTTTTTTTGGAGGATAGCATCTTGGTTCTGTTAGGGATTGCACAATCCATGCACTCGTGTAAGTGCTTATAAAGTGCATTTGTGTAGGATTCAGCAGTCGTACCTCTATTGTCCATCTGCATGGGTGTAGTGAAGTTTGCACTTCTGTCTTAAGAAGCGTGAACTTGGCTTTGGAGAAATTTTTTATTGTGGTTTCCCTAATGGGGGGAGGGGGCGGGATGTGGATGTCTAGGATGATTAGCTTGTGGTCAGATCTGACCAACGAGGAATTGACCTCTGGTGTGGAACATCGGTCGCCCATGTTGGTAATGATCACATCTAGGATATTACTGCCCCTGGTGGGGCATTGGAATTTATAAACTCCAGAAAACGTTGAGCAAAAGAGTTGGTACATGAGTAGTTTTTCCAGTTAATGGTGGGGTAGTTAAAATTGCCCATAATTAGGGTGTTGGGTTGTACCCTAATATTTTCCAGTGTATCAAGAAATGAGGAGTGGGAATCCTGGGGCATGGTCGGGGGATCTGTATCAAGTTATAATTTGGGTTGCAGTCTTGCCCAGAGTTAGTTGCACTTGGATAATCTCAGATGCATTATGCTGAGCAACTAGCCTGGAGGTGTGGATATCCTTAATGAATATGGGCACGCCTCCAACTTTAGTGTTTCGGTCCAGGTTAGGTGGCCGAAAGGTATGGTATGAATTATAGCCTGGTAATGCAGGGGTGCTCTCTGGAGCCTTGAACCAGGTCTCTGTCACTGCACAGATGTCGATGTTCTCCATTTTAATGAGTGCCTCGAGTGAAAAAAAGTAAAATTCCCATGACTGGAGGAACTCCCTGGTCAACCTCAGTAAAAAGCTGAGATCCCTCATAAAACCCTCCAAAGCCAGTTGTGAAAACAAAATCACCACTGATTCTAAAGACAACAACAAAGCATTCTATAGCTATGTCAAGAATCTCAATGGCAACACTCAGATCTGCTCTGAGTTATAGCACAATGGCACTAAATATACAGAACCAACTGATATTGCCAACATCCTGGCAGATATGTTCAGTGCTAACTTTACCCCCCTCTCACCTCCTAAAGGGCCCATCTCTATACCAGAAGAATGCAAAGTTCCTGTAATCACGGCTGCACAGGTAAAAACCACACTCTCCAAAGCCAAGAACACAGCATCCATGGGACCTGACAACATCCCAGGCTGTGTTCTACACGAACTGCAGAATGAACTGGCACCTCACCTAAGCACCATATTCAATCATAGCCTCACCTCAGGCTTTGTTCCCACTGAATGGTGCACAGTGACAGTTATCCCACTCTACAAAGGGGAGCCACCACGAACCCCGCGAACTACCACCCCATTAGCCTAACAAGCCTGGTCTGCAAGGCCATGGAATGTATCTTCATGGATCTTGTACACAAAGACATTGGTAATCTCCAAACTCTGGATCCCACTCAGTTCAGGTTTGTAAAAGGCAGATCATGTCTCCTAAACCTGACAGACTTCTTTGAAGCAGTCGCCAAAGCCGTAGACAAGGGTAAGGTGGTTCACACAGCCTATCTAGATCTCTCCAAGGCTTTTGACACCATCCCCCACTCTGGAATTATAGATAAACTCACTAAACTAGGTATAAATCCCTTTGTCACAAGATGGGTTGCCAAATGGCTCACTGACAGAACCCACACTGTGAAAGTAGCAGACTCCAAATCTGACTTCAGACCAGTGACAAGTGGAGTACCACAGGGTTCAGTCCTGGGTCCTCTCCTGTTTGGTATCTACTTTTCTGAAGTACAGGCTAACACAGAAGGTCTTTGGCTAATGAAGTTCACAGATGACTGCAAACTAGGAGCCATAATCGAAACTCCTAACAATGTGGACATCCTACAAAAGGGCCTCACAGAGACAGATGCCTGGTGTCAAAGCCATGGCCTCAAGCTCAATGCCAAAAATTGCACTGCAATCCCCTTTGGTAAAAACTCTGTACCCATGAACTACCACAAAGGCGGTAGTATACTTAACACCGAAAGTGTGATAAGAGACCGTGGGACACAGGTGGTCAGTAGTCTCTCCTTTGATAATCACATCGCCACAGTAATCAGGAAATCCTTATATGTGGCACACCTCATCACAAAAGGTTTCTCATCCAGGAAAAAAGAGGTCATTGTTCCCCTCTACTCGTCACTCATTAGAGCCATTATAGAGTACAACGCCCCTTTTGGTATGTACCTCACAAAACATCTACAACAACTGGAAAGGCTGCAGAAATACCTCACAAAGAGGATTACTGGCCTCAAACAGATGCCCTATGCAGACCATCTAAAAAAACTCCAGCTTTACTCCATCACCTATTGCTTACTCAGAGGCGATCTCTGCCTAACATACAAAGCTATGTCAAACCCAGAGCTGTTGGACATGCTCCACTTAAGGAAATCACAATCACTCCAAGCTAGGGACCTAAACCTTGTCACTACAATAAACAGAACATGCTGGAAGGATAGATTCCTGTCACAGAGACTTCCCATACTCTGGAACAAATTACCTTTTTATAACTACCTATCCATATCAAACAAAGCTCCTTATTAGCACTCTTCAAGAAAAATATTGATGATTGGATGGGAAATAGGAAATTCACCCCGGGGATCACCTCTGTGGCTCTGCACAACAGGGGCACAGGAAAATAATTTTTGTGGGTGGCAAAAGCCAGGGTGCCTTTTTGGCTAGGCTTATATAGGCCCAAGGGCCAATAGCCTAGTACCTACCTATGAGCCTATGAACAAATGCATAGACACAACTCTACATGTATCATGACAATGGAGCAGTGATCAGGATTAATACCTTATAGCTGTATAGTCTGGGGTTTGATTCCCAAATTGTAATTAGTATGTGCAGTTTGCAAGTGCTTCCTATTTCCTTGTGGGGTGTCACTGTTACTATGTGTAGTTTGCATGTGCTCCCTATTTCCTTGTGGGGTGTCACTGTTACTGTGTGTAGTTTGCATGTGCTCCCTATTTCCTTGTGGGGTGTCACTGTTACTATGTGCAGTTTGCATGTGCTCCCTATTTCATTGTGGGGTGTCACTGTTACTATGTGCAGTTTGCATGTGCTCCCTATTTCCTGGTGGGTGTCACTGTTACTATGTGCAGTTTGCATGTGCTTCCTATTTCCTTGTGGAGTGTCACTGTTACTATGTGCAGTTTGCATGTGCTCCCTATTTCCTTGTGGGGTGTTATTGTTACTATGTGCAGTTTGCATGTGCTTCCTATTTCCTTGTGGGGTGTCACTGTTACTGTGTGCAGTTTGCATGTGCTCCCTATTTCCTTGTGGGGAGTCACTGTTACTGTGTGCAGTTTGCATGTGCTCCCTATTTCCTTGTGGGGTGTCACTGTTACTGTGTGCAGTTTGCATGTGCTCCCTATTTCCTTGTGGGGTGTCACTGTTATTGTGTGTAGTTTGCATGTGCTTCATATTACCTTGGGGAGTGTCACTGTTACTGTGTGCAAATTGCATGTGCTCCCTATTTCCTTGTGGGGTGTCACTATTACTGTGTGTAGTTTGCATGTGCTCCCTATTTTCCTTGTGGGGTGTCACTGTTACTGTGTGCAGTTTGCATGTGCTCCCTATTTCCTCGTGGGGTGTCACTATTACTGTGTGTAGTTTGCATGTGCTCCCTATTTTCCTTGTGGGGTGTCACTGTTACTGTGTGCAGTTTGCATGTGCTCCCTATTTCCTTCTGGGGTGTCACTGTTACTGTGTGCAGTTTGCATGTGCTCCCTATTTCCTTGTGGGGTGTCACTGTTACTGTGTGCAGTTTGCATGTGCTCCCTATTTCCTTGTGGGGTGTCACTGTTACTGTGTGCAGTTTGCATGTGCTCCCTATTTCCTTGTGGGGTGTCACAGTTAGTATGTGCAGTTTGCATGTGCTCCCTATTACCTTGTGAGGTGAGACTGTTACTGAGTGCAGCTTGCATGTGCTCCGTATTTCCTTGTGGGGTGTCACTGTTACTATGTGCACTTTGCATGTGCTCCCTATTTCCTTGTGGGGTGTCACTGTTACTATGTGCAGTTAGCATGTGCTCTCTATTTCATTGTGGGGTGTCACTGTTACTATGTGCAGTTTGCATGTGCTCCCTATTTCATTGTGGGGTGTCACTGTTACTATGTGCAGTTTGCATGTGCTTCATATTACCTTGGGGAGTGTCAATGTTACTGTGTGCAGGTTGCATGTGCTCCCTATTTCCTTGTGGGATGTCACTATTACTGTGTGTAGTTTGCATGTGCTCCCTATTTTCCTTGTGGGGTGTCACTGTTACTGTGTGCAGTTTGCATGTGCTCCCTATTTCCTTGTGGCGTGTCACTGTTACTGTGTGTAGTTTGCATGTGCTTCATATTACCTTGGGGAGTGTCACTGTTACTGTGTGCAGGTTGCATGTGCTCCCTATTTCCTTGTGGGGTGTCACTATTACTGTGTGTAGTTTGCATGTGCTCCCTATTTTTCTTGTGGGGTGTCACTGTTACTGAGTGCAGTTTGCATGTGCTCCCTAATTCCTTGTGGAGTGTCACTGTTACTATGTGCAGTTTCCATGTGTGCCCTATTTCCTTCTGGGGTGTCACTGTTACTGTGTGCAGTTTGCATGTGCTCCCTATTTCCTTGTGGGGTGTCACTGTTACGGTGTGCAGTTTGCATGTGCTCCCTATTTCCTTGTGGGGTGTCACTGTTAGTATGTGCAGTTTGCATGTGCTCCCTATTACCTTGTGGGGTGAGAGTGTTACTGAGTGCAGTTTGCATGTGCTCCCTATTTCCTTGTGGGGTGTCACTGTTACTATGTGTAGTTTGCATGTGCTCCCTATTTCCTTGTGGGGTGCCCCTGTTTCTATGTGCAGTTTGCATGTGCTCCCTATTTCCTTTTGGGGTGTCACTGTTACTATGTGCAGTTTGCAAGTGCTCCCTATTTCCTTGTTAGGTGTCACTGTTACTATTTGTAGTTTGCATGTGCTCCCTAGTTCCTTGTGGGGTGTCACTGTTACTGTGTGTAGTTTGCATGTGCTCCCTATTTCCTTGTGGGGTGTCACTGTTACTATGTGCACTTTGCATGTGCTCCCTATTTCCTTGTGGGGTGTCACTGTTACTGTGGGCAGTTTGCATGTGCTCCCTATTTCCTTGTGGGGTGTCACTGTTTCTATGTGCAGTTTGCATGTGCTCCCTATTTCCTTGTGGGGTGTCACTGTTACTGTGTGTAGATTGCATGTGCTCTCTATT